>NW_010298381.1:2522-3052 GCF_000700745.2 Antrostomus carolinensis
CTATAAGATCTCCCTGGAGCCTTCTCTTCTCCAGGCTGAACAGCCCCAACTCTCTCAGCCTGAATCTCTGATCTCCCTTGGTGGCAACTTTGGTGGTGAACATCCTGGTGAGGATGCAAGGAGCTGCTGGCTCTTGGTTGTCCATCCAGCCTGGTTATTTATGTCCCAATTTGAGGATGTTTCTGCTCACAGCAGGGATGTAGCCATGTATCTACCTCCTCCACCAGGATTTTTCCACACAAAACTTTCTCTTTTCCTTTTTTCAAGCAGAAGGAGGTTTGTTGGTGCTCAGAGAGCAGAAACCACCATCTTTATGATGTTGCAAGCACTGAAAAAGATACAGTTGGGTGACATAGTGATTGACCAGCTTGTGTTTTGCCCAAAAGTCCCAGAATCCCCAAAAAGCTTCATATAACCGAGCTCTAGAGTGTTGATTTAGTGTTTAACCTTTGGAAAGGTTCCTGAGTGACCTTGTTCATCTCCCTCTCCTGCTCAGCCTCTTATTTGGCATCTGGGATGGAAAAAAAGGG
>NW_010298382.1:0-44290 GCF_000700745.2 Antrostomus carolinensis
GGGTTGCCCCGACCCAGGTGCAGGACCTTAGCTCCCACTGGCGCTGCAGCCACGTACAGCAGTCCTTGAGAGCAATGTCCCCACGCTCAGCCATGCAGCTATGGACACTTTCCAGTGCAAATGATTGATGAATGGCAGCTCTGGCATGAGGCTGGACTCCCTCTGGCCACCAGCCTGCAACAGGCACTAGCCTGAAAACCTAGCTTCAGGGGCAAAGGTTTTGATTATATTTTTAAATTTTGATCTCTGGAAGCCCGTAATACGCTGGAGAATCTGAGCACAAGAGGCATGCTCCCTGTCTTAGCCTCTTACCTTCTTACCCATGACCTCACAATTTCACCTGATTTTTTTTTTATATAAAATACAGTTCCATGTGAGTACATCCCCAGCATGAAAATATTAGGCTGTACAATTGGAGAGTGAGGAAATAATACACAACAGAAGACAATTTTATAAAACAGAAAGCAATGGAAAGCCTGTATCAGCAAGGTTCAGGTTAGGATTTTAATCCTTATAAAAAAGTATTTTGAACAGAATTTTCAACCTTACTTCTACTCACTTTAAAGATGTATTAAAACACTACCCTGCATTTGTTGAGACAACATCATAGCTTTGATTCATCATAGTTTTAAGTATTTTTAACATTGATTTTTAGATAACATTCTCATTCTATTCCTTATAGGAAAGAACAGAAGCAAGAGGCATTTTCATCCCTAACTATGAGATGAAACAAAAATGAGATGTGCTGTATGCATGTGTTTTCTGGTGTAGGCAGGTAGGCACACAATGAAATTAAATTACTCAGATATAGAAACTCAATTTCTTATTTATATAGAAAATTAATTTCCTATTCATACAGTAACTTAATTTCTTAAGTGAGAAATTAACTGTCTATAATCTCTTAAACACTGCTATTTTGATCTCTCAGTATATTTTCACAAATGCTAAAGGCTGGTCTGAGTTTGGATGGCTGACACAATCCAAGGAGACAATAGCATATGATTATGTCAGTCATAAACACTGCAGAACAACATCTTGTATTTAAGCTTCTAGTGTGGAAAACCTGAGGTTCCATCCTAGGTCTGAGTTGCTTTCATGCTACAAGCAGATCAGGAAGGTGAATACGGGACAACTACAGCCTAGGTGAGCAGCCAGCCTGAATCCTGGGGTCACATGGGAGAAGTCTCCTGGGTAGGCAGTGCAGAAGCTTGAGCTCTGTCTCTCAAGTAAATGCCACTCTGACAGGTATGTTTATTGTGACTCCACAGAGGAATCAGGAAGGATCTTGCAAAAGAAAACCAGAATCATGCAAATTTTCACAAAGAGAAAAGTAACTCTTTTGAAGTTTGCACAACAGAAATGTCAGAGTACTCTAAATATCATAGTACATTTTTCCTAGCTCTCAATTATTTACTCCTGCTATTTGGAGTAACTTCCAGGAACAATTGCCTGAAGTCCAGCAGCGGTGCAGGCATAAATTGTTGTGTGAAGCTGTGATTAAGCTGCTAAAAGTGAGGATAAGCACAGGAAAGTCTGCATAAAAACCCCAACCAAACAAGCCAACAAAACCCTACAATAAAAGGCTTCTCTGTTCACCCAGCTGCTTTGTCAAAGCGCTAGTCTTCCCTCAGGCTTAACAAAGCTGTGCCACATTGGCTAAATCAATCATTACTTTCTAACAGAAGTCAAGACTATGGCAAAATCTTAGACCTGTACTGATACTGGCTGTTTTGCCACTGTCACTTGGAGTTGAGTAAGGACTCCACAGCTTGAGTCCCATCGCTGCTCTGCTGTTGGCTTTTGTATGTGTTTGACAACATGATCCTGCTTGGTGCCCCCGGAAAAATAAAGAAAAACTACCAACTGGTGCCTTCATCCTGATGTGGCTAATCAGTGCAACTTTCAGAAGAAAAAGAATTAATCACTTAAGGAAAAGTCACTTAAGAGAAACGTGTACTAATGACATCCTGAAAGTGCTTGATGCTTCATACCAGAAAGAAGTGAATGTGTGCTTCCAGTTTCTGCTGTAACAGCTCGTTGTTAAAAGTCACACTGGGATAAAAGGAGTCAGAACACTATAAGAATTTTTTTCACTGTAACATTCCTATTGGTTTTAATCAAAAGAATTGAAACAGGTAGCTAGTTCTCCAAGTTGATATCTTGATGGAGAGGGTTACTGCTCAGTGTCCTCAACAGATCTTTCTCTCACTTAGCCCTGTAAAGTCAGCAGGATGTATTCAGGTGTTTCCCTGATGTACTAGGGTATACAGAGAAAACCTTAATTTTGTCACCTGTCATCAGAGAGTTGACATGCTAAGAATAAAGGCACCAGCTTGCTTTCCAGAATAAAACCAAGTTCAGATTTCCTGTGACAACATGCTTTTAGAAGTTGCGTGCGTCTCGTTCATTAACACCATTAGTTAAACAGAAAAGCATTTGAATTTCAGGAAAGTACAAAGTGCTATAATTAAACCAAACAAAAATTTCAGGTGTTTTTAATAAAGAGCAAATGAGAATGTACAGCTCATTTATAAGGGGCTACTAGATGTAACAAAGAAAACATGTTTAGTAAAACGGTGACACGTTTGAAACGAGCTCAGGCTGTAAGAACACTTGCTGCTATCAGTAAATTAATTAGATCCCCAGAGATCAGAACACATTTCAAGGCTCCTGGAAAGTCTTCAAGGTGTATGTGGTTTGTTGGAAGTTCTGCATGCTTTAAAATCACGGTGGATTCAAAGAAAAGAGAGGGGAAGAAGGAAAGGAAAAGCACTACAGACTTGTGGAGTGGGCTTGGCTACTGAGAGACGCTGGCATTTCTAACCAACAGAGCAGGTTGCTGCGGTTGTGCCCACCTGGGATTTGCTAACAAATGCATTTTCTGGCCTGGCCTCACAGAGAGTGCTGCTGCCTACCCCTTCCCAGCAGCTGATAGCAACAGTAAGCTTTCTGAGATACTCACCTATTTGTTGGCACATCTGCTTACAAATGTAAAATGGAAACACTAGAGTAAAACAAAGTGTGTGAAATGCAAACAGATGGGTAAGTGCGCGCTTGATGGAATAAATTTAAGTGAATTGAAATACCAGGGGTGTTGCAATTGCAGTTAGGAAGATAACCATGTCAAATGAAGGATTACCTTTCATTTGATGTTTCTTCCCTTGTGTGCTATTCTTCCCAGATGAAACCCGAACTAAGAAAATCTGTATTTCAAAGTGATTTTTCTACCTATTCGACAAGAGCTGAATCTTCATTAGTTTTTTGGCATCTTTTTAAAAATCCCTTTGTAGCACGGGGGAGATAAGGGCAAGAGAAGTAGATTTCAATTCTACAAGCTTCTCTGTGTCCTGCTTGAACTCCCTGTCAGCTTTTACTTCAGCTGAGCAATGCAGAACACCCTTTAAATACCATAAGCTTCAGCTACTTTCCAGCCATCCCTTCGCTCCCTTTTTTAATTTCATGGCGTGGCACACTCTGACCACTGTAGAAATTTAGTCCTTTACCTGCAGAGAGCTTCTAGCAGCATACGTGGTGAACAGATGCTTGCTCTCACAAGAGCGACCTAACCCTCCCCTCCACCCTCAAATAACAGAAGCCTTCAAAGACTTGGCACACACTGCTGCAAAGATTGATGAAAATATACATTAAAAAAACAGGCCTGGATTATTATCCATCTAGGAGCTATTCAATTTCTTAATAGTCAGTATAATAAAAAGACCATTATACTATTTCCTTCATATCAGGATTTCCTGTAGCCCACTTTTACATAATTCAGTAATCCCATGACACAATCACAAATCCCTTGTTTAGGTTGATTTCTTCTGTTGTTTGTGTGTTTTATTTTATACAAATATACTTAGGATTTTTTTCTGTTGAACTAGAAAGCTGTGAATTGCGTTTACATAGGATTAAGATACGCTTCCTTATGAATACCTACACACAATATCATCCAATAAAAAGGACAAAAAAAAAAAGGTTGTCTATGGTACACCAGTGAGAAAGTGTTCTAAAGAGGCAAGTATAAAGCAGCATGATGTACTTCAAACACATCAAATCTTTCCCTGGAAGACAAATTAGATAGACAAAGCAGAGACTGGGACTTTAAAGTGTCCATATGGGTATTTCTAAGTTTTAATACTTACACTTCCGAATTTCTGGTTTAGCCATTGTGAAAATAGACATTCTGCAAATTATAGGCCACTTGAATCTATACATTGCTGCGACATTTTCTTTCCAAAGTAAACCTTGTAAAATGTTAATCTTGAAAGGTCTACTTGGGGATCAGTTGTCAATCTTTCTTGAAAATCTACATTATGAGTCAAAACAGATCTTTGACAGCATAGTACACATTTAAAAAAGACTGAATGTGCTTGGAATCTCATTTCCATAATTTATCTGTTAAAAAACCAAGTACAGGTAAACTGAGAACATAACACATTTGAACATTTACAGTGATGCTAAAGTTAATTATTTCCTTATCAAAGACCCCCCCTCCCCCCCCCAAAAAAAAGGAAGAAAAATGGTGTATTTTAAACTAAAATGACTGAAATTTATTCCAGCCATTAAGAGACCAAAGGAAAGGATGGTTGTTACTGAGCATAAGATGGAGGGCAAGATGACAAATCAAGAGGGGCCTTGACAAGATGGAGGAACCTCCTGAAGTCTGAAGATGAAGGGAAAGTCACAGGACAGACTGGGAGTGGACTGGGTGGGAAGCAGCCCTGCAGAAAAGTACCTGAGGGTCCAGAGGAGCAGCAGGTTGCATCACAGAAAGGTTGCCAGGAGAGCAAGGAGAAATGTCTGTTGTCCTCCACTCAGCACTTGTGAGGTCCCATCTGGAGCACTCTGACCAGTTTTGAGACACCTCAGTAACAGCAAATATTCTGAGAAACTGAAGTGGGTCCAGTGGCAAGATGGGTAGAGAGCTGGAGTATGTGCTATGTAAGGAATGGCTTGTTCAGCCTGGAGAAGAGGAGGCTAAGGAGGTGGCTGATTGCAGTCACCAGCTACCTAAGAGGGGTTATCGAGAAGACAGATGTGCACACCAGAGGGGCAAAAGACAACAGTTGCATGGTGATAGAAATTCTTATTGAACACAAGGATATTATTCCTCAAAGCGAGAGCAGTTCAGGCCTTGAACAGATGCCTAGATGTCAAATTACCCTTCATGGAGATGGTCGGAGCTCTCCTGGAGGCGGCCTTGAGCCACCTGAATGAACTATCCTTGGCTGCAGTGCAAGGAGGAAGCCTGGACCAGACAACCCCCTAAGATCCCTTCCAACCTAAATTATTCTACAGTTCATTATTTCATTCTGGATATTATTTTCCTGAAGTTAAAACATACTTTAAAATGCCTTTTATAGTAACATTCCTTCCAACAATTACTAGACATTGGCACGTTATTTTATGTGGGTATCTAGCAGTGCTCTGGCATGCCAGAAGAAAGAGACGCACCACATAAAACAGCACAAGAGCAAAGGATATAATTCCTCACAAGCAATACTACTTTTTATGTTGGAAAGATATTTCACAATTGAAGAAAAACTGTGAGATGAAATCCCTAGTCTTCAATTGCTTCAGAATATTTTAAATGATAACATTAAAATAGTATAAATACATATTATTTATATTTACTACAAATATTCTTTATATTTAATAAATAAGCATTAAAATGTTCTCCCTTACATGTTCTCCCTGAGCATGAATTTTGGTATGTGCAAGAAAAAACTTGTGGAAAAAATGACCAGATAATAGTAAGAAGCCTTAAAAAAACATGGAAATCAGGACCATTTGGAAATTGAAGTCTTATGAAGAAATATATACACCTATGCCCTTCTAATCTTGTGGTGGCTATTGTAAAAAAAATAAAGAAAAAAAAAGTTATTCAGCTCTCAAAAGACTGTAAATACTAATTTCAGTTTCAATCATATGCAGTAAGCTGAGGCATCATGTTGTTT
Source organism: Antrostomus carolinensis (assembly GCF_000700745.2). Classification (NCBI taxonomy): domain Eukaryota; kingdom Metazoa; phylum Chordata; class Aves; order Caprimulgiformes; family Caprimulgidae; genus Antrostomus; species Antrostomus carolinensis. The sequence goes on from NW_010298382.1 coordinate 5,958, forward strand.
AGAAGCTTTATAAAAATTATGCTCAACATTATTAACGAGATTTAAAAAAAATCACTTGGAGTCCTTAATAGCCAAAATAGTATTACAAATATTTATATACACTGCTTTCATTGAAGAAAGAGTTTATGTAAGTGCTACACTGATCAAAATGATTTTATAGCCACATCTGTTTTCATTTGTTTTGCATTCATACTGTATTACTTTAAGTGTTTCAATATTATGGTATACCATATTCTGACTGTGTACTGATAGGACCATCTGTTTGTCTCTATCACGCAAACAATCAGCAGAACTGAAAAGTCCAGTGTGTGCTAAGAAAAAAAACCTGCAGTCCGGTTACCCCAGAGTATATCAACAGCAAACCATATTTGTTCGGGCTGGTGCCCTCCAGGATTTACCCCATCAACTCTAGGTGGCCCCACGCCATTTGCTGCCACCTCCGTCTCTGCTTCTCTACCTGACTTCATTTCCAATTCAAAATTCCATCAGAAAACATACACCACCCTCATACTCCTACATCTTTAAGCTTCTGTCCAGTTTCCCACACAAAAGTTTAAATTTACCAACCTCACATGTCCCTTTTTCACTCTCCTGCTACATGTTTTGCACCATTATGTGTAATATGTTGCTTTTTCAACACAGCAAAGGAAGGTTCTGGTCAGAGAGATGTTTTGATGGGCAGGGTAGAAAGGGGGGTACTGACTGATAGGTCTCAGGCAGCAGCTTCTCCCATGATATATACAATCTACATTTCAGTTTTGTTGCCAAAGGGGAAAAAAAATCATGGCCAATCCATGTGAAACCTGTTATCTGCATCCTGTTACCACAGACCTACAGAAAACCACTGTACGGACAATTTGGCGTAGTATGCGTTTATGCACCCACGAGTGATTTTTCTATGCTCTTGAAAAGCCTGCACATAAACTAACAACTCTTTAAAATACTTCTAAGTTGTATGAGAAAAGAAAAAAAAAAAAAAAAAAGAGAAATATACTTCTGTGATGTTTCCTCAACATGATTCCTTTTTGCCTTTACATAAAGAAATAATGTACTGATTTGCATACGTACAATTGAACATTAGTTTTCTGAGTATGGCATGCTGTTTATGGCAACCACTTCCTCAGACTTTATTTCTTTGTTTCAATCAGTCCACTTATAATCAACATTGAAAATTTTTACAGAGGCAGTGGAAATTATAAAGTTGTTTATATTTTTGCATTCAGTTTACTATGCATTGTAACCACTTCTAGTTTAGATAGATAATGCTTCTGAGAAATCAAACAAAATGAAGATACAATTCTAAAACTCTGTGCAAAGCCCGAATTCTTCAGACTATGTGTGGTGTTCTATAATAAAAGCATATGTAGCACCTTTGATCAGCGACAGCCATAATGCTTTAATGCCAAGCATGAAAATGAAAAGACTGTAACTTTTTCAAAAGATAAAATAAAATTTAAGAGCAACAAAACTTGTAACATGGAGTGCATCTCAGCTGTGTACAACTGAGCTTGTTTAAATTTGCTTTTAAAAATCACCAAGATTTGGTAACTACGCAGAGTAATTTAGGCTTGAAGGGGTGTGTAGAGGTCATCTAGTTCAGCCTCTTGCTCAAAGCTGGCCCGGGGCTGTGTTTGATCAAGTTCAGACCATCTCCACAGATCGAAACTCCACAGCCTCACCAGACACCCTGTTCCAGTGTCTGACCATGCTTATGGTGGAAACATTTTCCATTATGTCAAATCAGAATTTCCCAGCTCATGCCCAATGCCCTTCACGCTATCACTGTGCACCACCCGGAAGAAAGGCCTTGCTTTGACATTAGCAAGTCCAACTCTGAAACACAGGCAATGATCTCGTTCCTGCTCCTTTGTTGCATGAATCATTCTACAGTTCTCACTGAAACTATCAGGTGCCATCATTTTTTGCATAGGACTCTCACATCTTTCCAGGTCTGATGAAAAGTACTTGTGTTGCCAATAATTTTCTATATCATGATAGAATTTTATGAGGTTAAAAAAATTCCTGAAACCCAACAGGAGAAGGAGTAAGAATAAGATGTAAAAGTCATTCTTAAGGTGTGCTCTACCAGAGTTCCAAAACCAGAAGATTTCAATCCCATCTTGTTTCTGCAAGGTAAATAATTGTTTTGATTTTAGGAAAAAAAAAGCTAACTCCTTACTTCTACTTAAGCAAGTCTGTGACTTTCTATGATTTGTCAAAATTAACCTTGTGAAGACAATCTGTGTTAACAGAGCCCAATTTAACCTAAGACAGCAAATATCACTAAAGTCTATTAGAATGGTCACAGGTATTAGGCAAAAAAAAAAAAAAAAAAAAGTTATTTAGGTTGGAAAACTGACAAAATGGAAAAAAATAACTGATAGATTGTGACCAACCCTCACGGGAATATTTTCTAACTTTTCAGTATTTTCTACATAAAAATTTTTGTTTCCACATATTTTTTTTAATGAGGACTAATTAAAGAACTCTTAGAGGCAAAAGAGCATTCTCCTCCTGTTGTTCAGAAGAGGGACCATGGCTTCATTTTATGTGAGTAGGATGTAGGGAATAAATCTTCCACTCACCTCAACTTTCTCTTAACTCTCTTAAAGATACTACGTAGCCGCAGGAATGGCAGCTCTACAACTATAGAATGAATAGGCAAGCTTTTACTGAAGTCAAATGCTTCAGGATTTATTTTCCAAAGCCAAGAACACATCTCAGTGCATATAACAAACAAATCTATATTCGTCTTGGCAGTCATAAATGAAACAGACCAAGGCAATATTGGAGAAAATTATTAGTATTATAAAAAACAGCTACAGCTCATTTATCTCTCCACAAAAAAGCAACCCTACTTTGGTACTATGACATTTTATGAAATGGGAAGTATCATACTAGTATTCATGAGTACTATTACCATTTTGGTTTCCCTTGTACGCTATGATTTAATCTTGAACATTAGTGCTAAGCTGCCTTACTGACTGAGATGTCTTCATGCTGATATCCCATAATAAAGTCTTGTGCAATTAAGACATATTTCAACACGAAATGGATTTCAGCTGGAAGACAGGAGAAGGGAGAGCGATGCTTCCCCCTATTAGCGAGTTTTAGGCACTGTTATTCTGGGATGTTGCTCCCTCCATGTACACAAAAACATACCATTTGCATGTTTCTCGAACACCTTCACACGCTGCCTCTGCAGCTGTGACCCCAGTACCTGCCATCAGCCCAGACCCTAGTTAAGCTTCTTCCATACTGCCAACTGCTGCCAGGATAACGACTGTGGGAAAACAAAGCCCCATTAGTTAGATGGGACTTCTTTTACCTCCTAACAAACCTTAACGCCTCACAGGGTTGCCTAAAGGAGCCCTTTCCTCCATGATGTCTCTGCTCCTTCTGACAGCCAACTACAGAGACCCTGGACAGCCAGGGTATTTACTAACCATCAAGCATCGTGAGTAGGGAAATTTGGTGCATGTGCTTGTGCACTATTGAGTGTGTTTAAAATCCTCTTGTTTCTTGATCAGTCATTTTGAGCTCTGACAAGTGACTGGTATTTTTTCATCAGTTTTCCCCTGGGTGCATGCAGAAGGTCAAGTAGAAAAGTGAGTTTGGAAGAAGTGACCGTCTCAGGTCCCCAGTTCAACTTCACATTTAAACCCAAGCTTTGCACTGATGGAAACAACTACCTATAATACTTTATGAACAAGCAGAACACGGAGAAAAAAAACAAACCAAACCAAACCTCAGAGATTAATTACCAGTATTTATTTTGCATTCCTGTTCGGTTTGGTTTTTTTTTTGTTGCCAGGATAACACAAATCAAGGTCTTTGTCTGAAAAATATTTGATAAAGATTCTCCAGTATAGCTCTTTGTTGTTTTATCTCTTTACCTTGCAACTGCAGATGGTTTGATCTTTACAGACACATATCAAACCCTTCCAACCTCAACCATTCTATGACTCTGTGATTATTATGGATAGCATTAAAGCTTCAATTAGTAGGAACAAACATAGTCAAGTAGATGATCACGTACTTTTTCTTTTTTTTAATGTTTTTTCCCCTTTTTGTTCACAGATATTGTTAAGGAAAACTTATTACTTACCCAACATTTTCTGCATCTTCATCACACTCAGCCCTATATTTGCAAACTCCACATTTTGAGTGTTTTCTCTGAACTTCTGTCCCAGATCCTTCATACTCTAAAAAGGAATAAGGTATTGTTAGCAGAAAGCATGATTTTCATATTAAGTTCTGATTTTGCTTACCTACATCCATTTCCCTTCAGGTATATTGTCAACATGAAGTTACCGTATACTGAAGCTATTAAGCTTAATAGTGTTCCCTTTTTCAAAATCAGATAATCAGAGTTTGGTAGAACTGTACCAGTGACAAGAAGGTATCCCTGAAAACACTAATGCTTCATTGATTGACTCCTCCTTTATTTTTGTTTCAGTGATTTGCATTTATTCTCACCCCAGCAGACACAAAACTGGTATTAACATGTATCCCAGTCATATTTAATCTTAATAGGCACAGATAACATGTAAACCCTGTGCCTTTTAATGTCTTTGAATATTAGGCAGAGGGGATTTGAATGCTATTTTCTTTGACAGTCTTTAATTACATATACTCTTAAGCAATGTTACTGCTTTCATTTTTTCCCCTTTATCTTTCCAATAATGGGATTAGACTGGGTTTATATCTCATATATGCTGTGGTATATTTTCCAGATTACTCTGATTAGTTGCACAAGACTACAAGAAAAAATTCATCTTAACAAGAAACTAGTAGAAATGCTATATCCTCTAAAAAGTAACATTAATATCTCAAATAGTCTGTTCCTAATAACTTCTGCACCAATCTTACTGTTCACATGGACATCAAAATTCACCGACTAAAAGAGAAATAAACTATAGTCTTACTGTTTCACTGCCATCAGGGATAAAGGGGAGCTAGATGTTTTAAAAGAAGGAAAAGAACCACAGAAGTCTGCAGAGGGAGTTGAGAACCATTTAACACATCACGGTATCATGGTGGTGCACGGCTGACTGCACAAGGCTGTCGGATGGACAGAGATCAAAGTGATTCTCTGTCACAGCAGCTTTATGTGCTGTAGCAACAGCAAATCAAACACCATCAATTAAACAGCTGCATTTACATTCTTTAAATGTAAATAGGAAAAAGAAATACACAACAGTCCTTCCTAATTTTCCTGGATTTTGGCTGAAGAGAGTCTGTCCCTCTTCCCTGTGGGACTGTGCTTACATGAAGAATAGAATCACAGAATCATAGAATTGCTTTGGTTGGAAAAGACCTTTAAGATTATTGAGTCCAACTGAAGAAATGTGCAGGTAAGCTTCTCAAACTAACTTCTGTCTAAAGCATGCTGTGCATTTTTCAAAGATTAACACATATCAAACTTTATTACAAAATTCCTACTGCAGAAATTCTATCAACACTCTTATTAAGTTGCAGTAGAGGTCATTTGCTCTTATCTTTACTAACGTATATCTTATTTGATCTTTCCTTCTTTCTAAGCCCTAAAGTGTCCCTTAGTGTCAGATTTCACTTTTCCATGCCAATAAATGATCCCCTACAGTTTGAGTAAGTTAAACAAATGGCACTGCTCATGGTTTTTATTCATGGTATTTCCACTTCTTTTCTTGTTCTTATGACCTTCGATGCCCTTCTCCAGCATGTTAACACCCTCTGGAGTTAGAGGTACAAGAGCTGGACACACTGCTCCAGAAGAGATGTCCTCAAAGCCAAACACTGTTTATTATATACTTCAGTTAAAACATCCAATAATCATTAATTTTTGACCATTTGTCTGCTCTGACCACTATTCTACATATTCACTTTATTATCTAACTTATTCCCCAATGAGTCCTTTTCAGGGCTGTAGGAGAGAGGTGGACATCCAGGAAAAATCACCTAGATCCTGAACTTGCTACATATAACTGTTCTCAGACATGAAAATCCTGCCTGCTTTTGCATTGTGTTCGCTCACTGACCTGTCCTCTGTCGCCTAGAACTGATCAGTACCAACTGATTTGCTCCCAGGTCACCAGTGGAAGGGGTCACAAGGCCAAGAACAGTCCCTAGAAACATACTCATTTGTAAGGATTCTTTAACATTTAATGATCCATTGATTGGCAATATTTTTGCACGAGATGTGCACTGTGTGGATGTCGTGCCCTCTAGTTACTTAGACTTGTGTGAGAGATTGCCTTTGACTGAGAAAGGTTATAGTTTTGAGGTGGTGCACTTACATAAAATGTTCTGTTGTACAAATGTCTTTCTTGAAAAAATGAGTTTAAAAAAAAGTAAATTTCTCAATAAAGGTTTTCCATGAACCTATGATGACCGGCATTAACTATCTTCCCCTCCCTTAATTCTGTACTCAGTTGATTTTTCCACCATCTATTCCACTGCATTGCTTCTGATGGATGCCAGAATAAGAAACTGTAGCTCCCTCGATAATCACACTTATCTTTCCTCAAAATATTTGTAAATTATTTCTCATTGTTCTACTGAAGAAAAAGAGACCAAAAAAGTAATCATCAGCCCAGAGTTCTTTACCACTCAGTTTTAAATCTTTCACATGCAAATCAGCCAGACCTCCTGGTTACAAGACACCAGTCTTCAATATTTGGAACTAAATATCCTTTTGCAATACTGCTAGCATGAAAAATACTTCATCATATCCTATATATACACTATCTGACTTGACTACAAATACAACCAGGATGCTTTACAGAGCACTTTTTCTGCACTATTATCATTTCAATTTTGTAATGGAGCTGAAGAAGCAACACACAGACACACACAAGCACACATGCACACCTTATCAGCTTTAGTTCTGAGTCCTGTGAATGCCTGGCACCTTTCATTTTCATAAACAGTGGCCCACAATACTTGTTTATTGTTTCTATATGCTATTCAGTGTAAACTTCTCTCTCTCTCCTTCCCCCTGCCCCTAAAATTGCTTTCTCTAATTTTTAAATTAGATTTGGTTTAGAAAATTGTGGTCTTTTTTTGTTGATCAGAACTTGCTGGACCTCATGTATACAGAATTATTTGTACTTTATTTTGTTTGCATATAATATATACGTGCAAGTCAAGAACACCTGCACCTCAGGTACTAATAATTTACACCTGTCAGGATGAGGTGCAATACAGATTAATGTGTATTGATGCACCATTTCCAAGTTAGGCAATAGTTTTAATTTTTAGAAGCTTCCTTCATTACCAGCTGCACAATGTTTCAGTACTAGCAGCAAGAGATACTGAATATAATTTAGACTGAAGTCCTTGAAAAAAGTGCAGTTTTTCCCACCAGTACAGAGTAGATAAATACTGGTTTTAAGCCTGAATTGGTAGCAGACATTTTCAGTACCCCACTTGTGCACTGTTAAAATAAGTTAACCCATTAATATTTGAGAGCATAAGTTTCTCTGGTGCAAATGTCTCCAAATAGGCAATGCATCCTTTGACAGATTGTCCCACCCTTCTCCTTTCTCCCCCACATTAGACTGTTCCTAAATAGGTTATAGCCATTAATTTTAATATTCCAATCAATCAGATTTTCCCAGCAGGTTTCAGTAATATCAATTAGGTCACAATGTGCTCCTAAATGAGCAATTCAACTCCTCTTGTTTATTATGCAGGCTTCTAATGCTGATGTATAGATGATTACAGAATTTCTTCTCACTTTCATTGGTATCTTGATTAATTCTGTTCTTTGACATCTTAATTTCATGTTGAGTGAAAGCTCATTTTCCCTCTCTTTTCAGCTTCTTTTTGTGTTTCAGGGCAGCACCTCATTAATGCTCTATCTTTCAAAATAAAAGAGGCACAAGGATGGGATCTGTGACTCCCAGTTGTCTCCCTGAGCTGCACTGCTTCCTAACACTTCTCCTTGAGTCATTATTCCTCTGCAGAAGATGGTCAGCTATATCTTAGGAGCTGCAGGGTAGGAGTCTGCAAACAGGCAGTAGAGCTAGAGGAATTGTCCAGCAGTAAATTGCTTCCCTCGGCAACTCATTTGTGTGTTTCTACAACGGTAATATGGCCAGCTTTCTGCTGAGGGCTTTCAATCAGGTCTGAAGCAAAAGCATCAGTCTGTGCCAAGGTGAAGTTTGGTCTGCCCCAAGGCATGGCCTGGAAAGGGAGCTCTGCTGTAGATAAGTATTTATCACTGTTCCCAGTGAAGCAGAGGCAGCCTGTGGAGAGCTGCAACTACTCAGTAGCCACGTATAGGTGGAATAAATACTCCCTTGTCTGGGAAAGCCTCTTCAAAAACCAACTCCTATCCCTAACTGTTTTGGGAGTATAGTGATTTTTACTGATGTGCTATCCCACGGGAGCAACTAATCTCAAGAAGAATTTGGAAAGATAGGAAAGGCAACAGCAAATCCCCTTCTGCACCCTAAAGTACAGAAGAAGTCCCCTGTGATTAGACTGAGATGCCCTCAGTACAGCTAGCACTGGAAATTCCTCTCAAAATACTACAGTCCACAGCACCACATGTGACGGGCTGAGCAGTTTAGTGACATCCTCTCTTCCACTAACTTTTAGGGCAACTTTAATGACACACTTAGTTAAAATGGAGCTTGTCCCTGTAATTCAAAACAAAGCTGCAAACTTTGTCCTTTGTCTGTAAGTATACATTTAAAACAAGTGCAACAACTACTCTTAGCTATCCCAAATTCTTGGCAAGCAGTGTCTTGAAAATGACAAGAATGGCCATTACAGGTTTGACACAAGGATGTCTGGCCTATTTATGACTGAGGTGCCTGGAGGAGGGGAGCTCAAATTTTAATAACCTAATCACAGCCCAGCCAATGTGATATATTTGCCCAGTAGTTATGATAATGATAGCATGTGCACTTTTAAACAAAGGACTTGAGGACGTGTACAGTAAGACTCCCTACCACCACTACCATTTTTATCTGTTAGGTATTTTACAGATTCAGCAACTGTAACTTCTATTTAGCTTCTATGCATATGACACCATGAATAATGGTGGGGAAAGCAGGCCAAACTGCAAGAGCTGGATCAGCTTTTACACTGCAGTACCCTCTGGCTGGAGAACTCAAGTACCCGTTCCCTCCAGTGTCTTGCTTAAATGCAGCTAACTCCTTATTCTCCAAAGGAAGATACAACAACTTCAGAGTAACCACCAGGGAAATTATGCATGAGTAGATGATGAGGGAAAATGGAAAAAACAAGAAAGTCACCAGACACCAAGAGAAGTGTCCCGCAATTTCATGAACATGCTGAATGCCATTCTGCAGGACCTATTCAGGCGGCATAGGATGAACCTGCCCTCATTTGCTATCTGTCAGCCTGTACAAGAGGCAAGAGAAATCTGTCCTTCTGTGCCCCTGAATCCAGCATCCCTCCAAGGAAGCTCCAGCACCCTGAAACCCCTGCCTCAGAATAAATTTTCACCAACAGGAGGCCTCAACATTCAGGCCATTTGCCTCTGCCTTGCTGAACATTCGGTGAAAACAAAGTAATTCTTGCAAGTTTCAGTTCAGTATTAATTTTACCTACAGGGCTCAGATCTCAACAGAGATAAATAGGGCTATGTGAAGCTAAAGTGCTACTTGGTGACAAGCCATGTAATGGAATCAGCATTTAAATCTTTTTAAGTTGCACACCATTATAGAAATATGCTAAAAGATGTGATGTTACCTCCTATCCAGGTTGTTCATCACCATCAAGTTTCTACAGTCATATTAAAATACATTAAAACAAATCAGTAGCGTTATTACAAATTAAAATAAAAAATATTCAAGGTTTTAAACTGTGTCTGTTTATACCACCCTGACTGTGTGACAATTACTGGATAAGTGTTGTCCCCAGTGAGGGGAAGGAACAGATGGCAGCATGCTAAAAAGCACATACTGTATATCAATTTATTAATTACTAAATGCAATCTGCTAGACGTTCATCACAAGACACTTTAGCTATTAAATTTCAGAGGGATCAGAAATTAAAAACAAATTATTTGAATAATAATTAACTTAGCTATATGTATTGCAAGCATGTTATTTCCTTAGCTTAAAAGCCTGAAATGATTGGGTGCCGTTTGTCTGACTACCATTACATCTTTTTTAATACCAGAAGTGTGTTTTCCTTAGGTATACTGATAAGTGCTAAACAAAAAGAATAAAAAAATTATGTTCTGGGCAGAGTGGGACACTTAGAAATCTTGCCCATGTGGGCTGATTACTAGACTACAGAACCTGCCTCTTCTAGAACACCCATTTGTCTCTGAGAAGCTGGCTTGAAAAGTCATTACCATTTGTTAACTCTTTGATGGTGTGCATAATACACGCTGATGGTTTCCAACACATCCTTGCAAACTATATATATAACTATATCACAAAGTCAACATCACAGCTGCCATTTGCTGGCAATATCAAATAGAGAAAGTAAGGACTATCTGGAGCGAGAGGAAAAGAGGCCTTTATTTGGAGGGAGATGGGACAAATGGCTCAGGAGTGCTTGTTTACTAAAGGCAGGAACTGAGAGCTCAGAAGAAATAAGGTTCTCTGCCAAAAGTTGTTGCAATATGCCTGGATGCCAGATGGAAAGTACTACCAATAAAATCCTTAAAAATAAGGACTACTGCCAGATAAAAGCAAATTATCTTTGTCATCAATACCTTTGACACAAAGAAGGGAAACAGCTTCTTCAAAAAGCTTTCCTTTAAGAATCAATGTTATCATCTGCAGCGAGCCAAAATGTCTTCTAATAATGTAGGATGTGATTGTAAATCTGAATAGAATTTAGATGGGTTGCTCTGATTGCCCTTTCAGTTGTCTCACCACTAGTTGGGCAATGTCATGCTAGGATCTTTTTTACACTATCGAAAGGACAGTGGCTTTAACAGAAGACTGAGGTCTTCCAAACATTGAATCTACTTCAGCTAACTGATAGGGCTTCTACCTGGCTAGAAGTCCTGACACCAGCTCTTTGTATAGCAAGAGGGCAAGAAGATCAGTGAGGTGACTGATTCTTTTTAGACATTCTTGGCTAGTATCAAGTCATAAACTTGAGAAAAAAAAAAAACAAACCTATTTGCACATACAAAGCACCTTGAAGAAAAAATTGTGAATGCTCGTCCTTAGTCACATTCATATAAACCTAAAGTTAATCTTCCTGAGGCTACTTTATTGGGTTGATGCAGTTCTTTTTACAGTGAGAACATGGCAGGTTCCACCAGAAATAAAAAATTTAAAAAATTTGATAGAATAAGGAAAACTTTTAATGCCAGCTAGCAATCTACCTCCTTTATGAGGATTTCTGTGATGATCTACCAGTCATGGGATTACATTAAGCAGGTCAAATAGTGTTGCAGTTTACAACTGGCAGAGACGAACATGAATCTGAGTCTGTGACTTCTCTTTCACCAGTTCTGCCTCAAACTCTATAACAAATCACTGTTTAAACAAAGTGGATTAGTAGCCAGTTTTACGACTATATTCTTCAGAATAAGGAAATTGCAGAATTATTCCTATGAGATTACAGAGAAAAGCCCATGTCTTAAACACAAATCAAAATGATCCCACCGCCTTCAGCTGTGACCTCAACTAAGCAACATTTTTAGGGCTGAGTCCCACTCTCTGACATTGCTTTCTGTAGAGGTGAAACATAATGGTAGAGTAATGAGGTTTTTGAAATTTCTCTAATTTCTGAATTAACAATCCATACTCTTCTTAGAAGCGGCTTCGGGATACCCACTGCCATAAGTGATCAACAGCTTGGTTTCATAACTGTAATTTTTACTATGCTAATTGAAGGTTCAGACTTCTGAAATTAACAAAATGAGTAATTTTATTACAACTCTTTATTAATACTGTGCTGTCAGAGCATAGAAAATGGAAATCGCTTATCCAGAATGTCAGAGGGCAACTAGAGAATTGTGTCACCCTTAAAAATTATATTCCATCTCATTCAAGCGTACTGAAAAAATTATCCCCCTCTTAATTCTTTTCCTAAAATCTAGTATCTTTGTCACAGCAAATATGATTTGGGAGAGAACCTGGATCAATAGTTAGACTGCCTTTAGCATTTTGTGGCACAGGACAACTTCTAAGGCAAGATATTGTCTGAAACAGTCTTTGAAGAACAGGATTTTTGTGGGTTTTTTAATCAGTTCTAAATCTACTCTTTTTTTTTTTATACATAAAAATTAATGCATTTAGCTTCATACAGTTTGGGAGTAGGAGGGAAAAATCTGCATCAAGTCAAGTTTCAGAATCATTAATGAGTTTGTTCTGTATCTGGAGAATGAAAGAGAACAGTGTGAACCACCAGCACAAATCTCAGCTGCACGTGAGGCAAGCAGCTAATTTCAGCAGCGGAGACTGTCACAGGCAGAGCCATAGCAACTCAAGAGCAAAACTCAGATTCTTTCCCAGTACTTTACTTTACAGTTAAAAATCTAGCAGCAAGCAGTACATCTCCTGCACAGCAATGGCAATGCTTCCTGAGCATACACAAGCAGCTGCACTCATCCATTCCATGTGTGCAAGCATCACTGGTGTGTACACGATCACACTAATTGTGTGTTTAAGAAACACAGCAAACATTGATTCTGTTATTAACATCTGGAAATGCAAATCCCAGGAAGAAAACACAAATCTCTAAGCTAGCATGCTTGCTTACTTGCTGGCTCGCTCTCACTTATCCTTGTGTTCTTCCACTTCCATTGCTGCTGTCTTGTACTTGCAAGCAGTAGCTGCACCTAACCCACAAGGCACTCTCCATCCAATCTGGTTCCCATGTGTGTACCCTTAGCCAAAGGTATGGTACTAAATGATGCCTGGATGATTATTATATCTCAGCATGTCCTGGCTTCCTTGTAAAGAAAACAGGGAAGGCTGGTCCAGGAAGGAGCTGTGCTGTGCTCCAGTCAGTCCTGTAGCTGGAATAACCAGGGAGGCAGGATTGTGGTGTACACCAGGGAACACCTTGACCCTGCAGGTCACCCTCTGCCCACATTCCTGCCCTTTCTCCTTGTCTGGATCTCAAACAATGCACCCCCATGCTCAATAACTTCATCTTTCTTTTAGAAGTTTGGTTTTAATTTTAAATTCCCTTAGTTGCAACACAATTTTGATGTTTTTAATGTCTCCTTGTAACACTGTTATAGTTACTTAAATAATGAAACAAAACCAATTTCACATACAAAAATATTATGACTGCAAAAATATTAAGTTTTTGGCTAGGGCAGAGTTCAATAATCAAAGCAACAGTGGATTCCATCCTTTGAAGGATTGCTTTCAGATACAGAAGATGACTCAACATGATGAAGACTAGCCGACTCTTCTACAGAAGTACTACCCAACACCCAGTTTAGTGATGAAGGTGGATGGGGACAGTACTAATTCAATGTGTCATAAATAGCCTAAATGTATCCAAAAAAAGAAAAGGTGCCAAGCAGGGTTTTCAATTTCTGGTTGTTGAAAATGTTTTTTCTATCTAAAATTAAGAATTAAACCCAACTATTTTCATACTGAACAGAAGCAGAAACACTTCAGTTGGCCCAAAGGCACTCAGAAGAAAGCCAAATAAATGAAGAGCTTTTATGTCACAAAACTGCTGAAGGAGGTAGTGACTACATTGTCCCTATTTATTCAATACCCAGGCAGTGCAGATACTTACCTGGGCCCAAGGGACCCAGATTCAGTTTTGTATGCCTGAAGTGAACTGAACCTATGTATTCCACATCCCAGGACAATGCACTAACCACTGCTACAAAGTTGTGTGGAAAAACCACCAAATCTTCTCAGCTGATGCTATTCTATTTTGCATAAATAATTAAAATTCACTAGCATGCTGGGTTCCAGCTAACAAAGCCCTTTCTATAGCATGCATTTTCCCAGCCGCCAGGCTGTCATCTTCCTCCCACTTCCTTTGATCCAGGCTCCATGAATGTTACCAGTGAGAATGAAAACAACAGCAGTGACCAAGGGAAATCCATTTTGGACCTCTTTTACCAAAAGACTGTGGACCTGGTTCAGTCTCCTGCCTCAAATCAAGCAATGAGTATATCTGAACTGGGATCTTTCACCTCTTTAGTAAGCAGCCTAACCAAAAAAACACAGCATTTTTCAGTAAACTATTCATAAAATTACCCAAGAACCTCCACATCTGTCAGTCAGCTGCCAATCTCTTCCAGACCAACACAACAACCTCTACAAAGGACTTTAACAGGGATTTTTGTATCTGATTGGGAAATACCGAAAACAAACAAACAAAAATTCCCAACAGCATTCAAACATTTCTAAAACGGTTCCAAAAATAAAAGTCAGACGTGGACTAAATTACTGTCATCTGTCTCCTGTAAGAAGTGCATAGCAGTACTGAAGCAAGCAGCTCTCGGCTTGTGGGGAGCAGCTGTAGTGGAGTAACAGGCTGGTTAACCAAGTGGGAAGGAGAAGCAAACAGAGCTGGGGAAAGAGAGCGGTGCAACCTCAAAAAGAAGAGCTTCAGAAAAAAGTCACCAGTGATGATAAGAAGAGGCAGTGTTTGAGAAGAAAATTGTTCCTTCAGGCACTGCTCCACAAGTAAACAAAGGTGTGAATGACCATGTGGTAGCAGCAGCCCAGGAATTTCCTGATAGCATCGTATTAAAGGGGAAGGAAATGCCTCCCCTTCACTCAATAAATGAATAAGGAGGGAGCTAGCTCTTGGTTTTTGGAAAGTTAACCGTTGTGTTTCACCACATAACAATGCCATTGATTGTTTTCCACAATAACACATTTTCATGTAGCTATACAAGATTTCTGACATTTCAAAACTCAGTCCCGTTAGTATAAACAGCAACACTTTCTTAAACACAAGCAACACCTAAAAGCAAAACAACTTTTCCGTGTCTGTATATATCTATATCTCACACTTTTAATTCTATATGTATACTAGCTAGTAGTATCAAGGATAGAATTAAGGTAAAATTACTTTTTTTTTTCTTAATCCTTGGAAAAGGTTAAGATGTGCTCAAAGACAGGGACACTCTATTAGTAACAGCCATGCTACATTCCCTCTTTAAATATGCAGCTTTGAACAGAAACATGTATAATATTTGTTAAAAAATAGCTATCGTACTGTAATTGTTATATATTTTAGGCAACGTGTTTGACCAAGGATAAAGTAATAACTAGATGTTGTGGAGACTTAAAGAAATGAATGCAAGGAAAAAAAGGGTAAGAAATTTATTGTGATTAGACATTTCCAGGAGTGAAATACAGGTGAAACAGGGGTTCTAAATATTACACTATATTGCTGGCAACAAATTAAAAATTTTATAGGTCAAATCTGAAAGAACAACATTGGTTAAATGCACACTACAATCTGTTCCTACACAAACACTGTTCTGAGATTATCAGATAGCACTGCAAAGTTAAAGCTTATTTTTAAGTTGTCACAATTTTCCCTTAATTCACGTGGTATACAGCAAAACATAAACCCAACACACACAAAGTAAAAAAGCAAGCCCAAAAGCAAGTGTAACTGGGGTTTGCTACTCACCTCCTTCTCCTGACCCAGAACCATTATCTGAAAAAGAAACAGAGAGGGAGAAAAAAAAAAAAAAAAGAAAGTGAATTAAAATATTACTCCAGGAGCAGCTGTTTGCTCAGAAACTTGTGGATGTAAAATGTAGCACAGGTGTTTCATTTCATGAGCCAGGTGTAAAAACAAACACCCCACATGAAGTCTGGCATCCTTTAATACAGTTCATCCGTGCTTACTGTGCCCTATGCTCTCTCTTCTCCATCAAGGTATTTTTACTCAAGGAACAGCATCATTCAGTACTGAAAACTAAATTGCTTTCTTAGCCTTTTTTTCAACTGAGATTCAAATTTGTTAAAGCCAAAACAGATGAAGAATACAGAGCCTGATTTTTGGAATATTTTTTCTGTTTTTACTCTCTGGCCCTGGGAGTGGTACATGAAGGAGTAAGACATAAACCACCTGACAGCAGAAGTACCTCCAGAAAAAAACTGGTCCTCAAAGTAAAGTTGGCTTAAGTCATCTAATTACAAAATAGCTCCTCTCAGCTGAGTCAGTCACTTTGCATAAGGATGCTCTAACAGCATAGCTATTTCATTGACATTAGACTGACTGGATTAGCATCTGATGAGTGACAGCTAGTAGCTGCATCCCCTTTGTATTAGCAGTTCAAACATCAGCAGGACTTGAGCTTCCTCACAACCCCAGGCCAGCTAACTCCATATCAGAGCATTATGGAGCTGGGTAGGAATTTTGTACGGGGATGGGCATCCTGCTGGGCAGTGCTCTGCACAGTGTCTTCAGCTAGCACAGCAATAAAGACA
The DNA here is from genome assembly GCF_000700745.2 of Antrostomus carolinensis. Taxonomy (NCBI): domain Eukaryota; kingdom Metazoa; phylum Chordata; class Aves; order Caprimulgiformes; family Caprimulgidae; genus Antrostomus; species Antrostomus carolinensis. The sequence goes on from NW_010298382.1 coordinate 22,319, forward strand.
AGCCCTTAAACACATGCCCTGAGTCACAAACCTCCCTCTGTCTTTCTTGCTCAAAGGAGGAGGAGAGGAGAGGATGGCATGGCAATTACTGTCAGTGAATTGCTCCCCATCCCCATTAGCTCAGCTTCTCTGGAAGATGAGAAGAGGAGCAGAGCATACACTGCTCGTCCCACACCTCTCCTTTCATGCCTGCTTTGGTGATGGAGAAGATAGCTGAATTTATTTCCACAAATCTGAAAGAAGGAGACCAGACAGAGAGAGGAGTGGGGTTCTTACTTCCAGATATGAGCTCGTTGTTCACATCAGAGGAAAAATGAAACCCTCGGTTCCCTCCCCCACACTTTTCTTTAAGCAGTTATATTTCTAAGAATAATTTCTTCTAGTGTGTGGATGAAAGTGTGAAATTCCATGTTACTGGGTCACTTCACACATTAAAAATAATCTCCTGTCATATGGAGTAACAGGAATAGAGAGGTTTTTTCCTCTGCCTAAATTGTTCTTTCTTTCCTCATATTCTGAGTCTAATAGACTGAGCTTATTACCTTACAGAAACAAATTCAAAAACAGAAGGGCTCTTGTTCCATCGATAGTGACCCACTTCACTGACAAAGCAGACAATCCCATATAAAATGTCGCTGTTGAGTCAGTAAGAAACATGCCTTTTGATGCAGTATTGCTTCATTAAGAAATTCTAAGATTATAATTTACTTATATGAGGTAAGCATGTAAGCTTATTTGTAGCGGTGAAATTTGTTATGACTGTTCCAGGGGGAGAGGAAGTTGAGCTACAAACACAAGCAAGTTCAACATGCAATTCATATAAAAAACAAAGCCTAAAACGTCTCAAAGAAACTTGACTTGTTCCATCTTTTTACTTCCAGCTCTCGCTCCCTGATTGCTTTCCCCTGCACTTTCAGCCCCAAGGTGAGAAACGCTGCTCAGCTCCAGCACAAGGGGCTCCAGTTATAACAGGAGGTACATACGCTGTGTGGCAGGGGAGGTACCATCCCACAGACAGTATGAGCTATAACAAAAAAGCCATGTAAATGACAGAGGTGATGCTCAGACCATCCATCTCCATAGACCACTGGGCTGATATACATGAAGTCCCCAAGCAACTCCATCTCCACTTGACAGGACATCATAGTAACAGGATAGATCCATTCCTGATTCCTGCTTCTCCGGGCTTTCAGATCTCAAGAAACCATAAAAAAGGGTGTCATCCTCTATAATACTTTGCATAATTCAACTTTTCACTTGAACCTCATGCCTCTCTCTGAGCCTGGGAGCTGTGCTAGGACTTGTCTCCAGGGTAACTGTGCTAAACTAAGCCCGTGCTCCTGCTTTTTTCTGAGCCTTGGCTAGGTTTTCCTAAGCAGCTGCTGGTTAAAAAGGTAGCATTTTTTGTAAGCTTACTTGGACAAGGAGCCCTGCTCTTTTCAGGCCCTGAACCAATTCAGGACTTCTAAAAGTGGTCTCCACGCACCAAGACCTGGCAAGAAAGATGCTCAAACAAGTGAGGAAGCTAGCCAGAAATAGCATCCCCTCCAGCCACAGGTCAGTACTTAGAGACTAACTGACTTCTCTCTTTACTTAAGTCACTCTTTTCCAAATAGGCTTTTAAAAATATCCTGACATCTCTGAACAGCAGTGCAATGGCCAATGTTTTGGAAGAGATCAGAAATCAGCACAGCCCATTTCAAGCCACCAGCCAGAGCAAAGACCAAAGCAAGCTCCAACTGCCCACAGCTGCACAAAACTGGTTTGTGAAGGAGTATATCAGCTCAGCCCCCCCACGCTCCCAGCAACAATAGCTCAGCCCTCCTCCTGATGGGTTTATATCCCCACCCTCCAGGAACAGGGCTGCCTGCGAGCAATTACCCTTAATTTTGATATGCCAGCAGGAGCTTTTGGGGAGGAACGCTGACAAGCCTAATTGCCAGCAGCTGCCAGGACTCTGGCTGCTGGAGATAGGCTTTTAACCTCTACCTTGCCAGGCTGTATGTGGGGACTGTCCATTTGCCTTGACATTTTCAGGGGAAAGGCATTTGTCATCACATCATCCTGATAGCTATTTCCTGCTTGATAATGCTATGCAAAAAAAAAAAAAAAAAAAGTACAGGATATTAAATCCTGGCATGTGTTGATGAGGTATGTCTGAGTATATCTTGTTCTTTGCTTCCAAAACATTTCCTAATGACAGAAAGCCAATGCTGTGCTGTTGCAAACTCTCCTTGCATGCTGGACAGGAAAGCTCCTGTACCTCACTGAATCTGAGAGTAAGGGTCTCTGCCAGCTCTCAGAATGAATATATGTATTTATAGCAGGATTTCAGGTTTGTTATGGCTTTCTTGTGAGAGGATAGAGTTATTTTTACACTTTCTTAATCTAGAAGTGAGTTGCCTAGAATTTCTTCCTTAACTCCCTCAAAAGGATTAAACTGAGCTTACTATATTTCTTTTCAGGACAATGTGTGCATCTAATTATGTTTTACTGTAAGCCTCCTACAAAAAAAAAAAAGAAACTGTAAAAAACTGTGCATTCAAATTCAGGTTGTGTTTGATTACTTTAGACTGAAGAAGAAAGTTAAAGCTACTTTTAAGACAATCGTTCCTTAAATCTAACAGAGCCATAGTGTTTGTTTCTAGTTCTGCAAATAGCTTTTTTTTTTTTTTAACTTTAGAAATCCCAATAGAAAAAGCAGTGAACTGTGCCTTGCAAATATATACAGTACACTGAGAATCTGTAAGTACAATATATCAAGTATTACAACATTGTGTGGTTACATTTTCATGTGCATATGATATAAATCTGACAGCAGTCAAAATTGTGGCTCTGTGTGCTAACAGGAACACACAATCTTAGAAATTAATCTTAAAAGTCTATTTCTTATTTATTAAATTAATTTATTTTATTTAAACTAATAAACAGCAATAAATTCACCAACAAAAGGAGGCAGAAGAAATCAAGGGACTTGGTGACACTCCTAATCAATGCTCTGAGCACCCTGACTGACCTCTTTTCCTGGTCTCTTAAATCTGTTTAGCAAGCCAGTTCAGAACAACCTCTGGTAGAGGATGGCCTAACATGAATGAATTTCAGTGTAATGTCCCCTTTTATGAACTGAACAACATTTCAGGTCAGCAGCAAGACGGCTGATGCTGTGAGCTTGGCAGAAGTACTGGCATAGGTATTGCCATCTCCCCGTGCCCTGCTGCATGGTACCTGTCTCTGCATTTGGTTGTGGGCTGAACTGCAAACAGGGAACTGACAAGGGTGAGAAATAAAAAACAAAAGGAAAAGGCTGAGACAGTGCTCTGATCTTGTTCATAATATAATCCCACAGATCAAGGAGGAGAAGCTGTGGAAGATGGGAATTACTACCAGCAAGAGCTTGGCTTCGCAGCCCTGTTTGTCTCCGCCCAGTCATAGACAGGCTGATTGCTTCAGTAGGTAAACAAGAGGTCAGGCTAGGCGTAGGCAAAAATTGTGTATGGTTTGATTTGACCCATCATTTCTCAAAGGTGTATTAAGGTATTAGGCAAAGAGAACACTACAGCTGCATTTCAGTTGTTTTCCTGGTTTCTCTGTATTTCGCAACATGGCGCTACATGCATTGGCTGCAACCGACAGACCCTTGTCCTCCACAGCTTGTGCCAGGGGTAATCGGGCATAGAAACACCTCTGTAAACCCAGTATTTTGAAAAAAACCTCAATGCCCCTTCACTGAAAAATGGGCTTTGACAATGTTAAGACCTGTATATGCAGTCCTGAAAACTTCACCCATATATTCTCTTACCTCTCTCAAAACCACCATTTTTAATGTCAAAACTTGCATTTTGTTCCTTCCTAACGCACATATGACTGCTGATTTTTTTAGTGTTGCTTATTTTAGGATCTTGCAACTGTGACTGCACTCGGACAAAGGAAATTATGCTGTTAAAACACCCATGACTAAAAATGTAATCAAAATGTTACCTGCCAAGAAATAGGTCTGACTAAATCACACATATATTCTGTTCTATTGCTGTAGCTTCAGAAGGTATCAATCCCTAGTAAATGGGAAGTATTTAATTCTTGTATGAGATTCAGAAGTCTGACATCCTTTAAATATTAAATATTTTTTACAACACCGTGGGGGAATTTTGCCCTATTGTCTCGGATGCGTCCTGCCAGGATGAAGCTTTGCTTTGAAAGAACAAAACTCTGATAGGAAACCAGTGAATCTATACTTAGCTCCCAGTGACATCCTACAACAAAGTATTTTCATAGCAAATTTGGAAGCACACAGTGGAAATGAATGGGGATCTGTAAAGGATTTTTTAATTTGGGCATTTGATTTTCAACATATATGTGTTACAGACCAAGAGTACAAATATGTTGACTTCTCCATGACCAAGGTATGGACAAGTTGCAGAAGATGGCTTTTATCATCAAATATTTTCTCATCAGCCATAGCACATCAGACACTTGGGGCTGCAGGTACCATTCTGGTAGACCCCCATGAAGTGCTTTAAATTGCACCAGTGTAAATGCAGTATGCAGCCCGAATCGCATCCTCCATTTCAGAAATGTGTTCGCAGTACTTTCTGGTCAATTGTGTCTCAGCACATGTCTTGATCTATTACACTAAGTGCTAAAAATTATGCTGCATTTCCTGGGTTTTATGTAGGACTTGAAGAAAAGGAGAAGGAGGCTAAAAAAAATCCCAGTCTAGCAGAGTAACCTAGTAATTAGCTGCCAGCAACCTGAGGCTGAGAAGAATCAATTTTTCATTTCAAAATGTCTTTTTCTTAGTAGAGTAGAATACATATAAAAATAATCACTTTTTTTGGTTGTTGTTCCCAAAAAATTATCCTAGTATTTTGTTTTAGTGAGGGAAAGAAACATTCATGTTGTGAGTCTGTTTCCTAAAATAATTTGGGCATGAATTAAAAAAAAAAAAATTATACATCCTCAGTTTGAACCTTCGTACTTCTTGGTTGTTGTTATAGGAATATGTGAGTGCTCCAAAACTGTAGCACATTTTTTTCCTATTTGTGCAGCATCTGGAGATAATTTACAGGTGGGAGATTGAGAAAGAAGGTAGATTCAGTCATTAGCCTGAGGTGGGAGATTGACAAAGAAGGTAGATTCAGTCATCTGCCTGAGGTATGCTGGAATTATGCAATTGAGCTGAGCACAAAATGCAGGTTTCTGTCAGTTCTAGGACAAGTCATAGATTGTTTTGGACCTTGCTAAACAACCCCAAATCTCAGTATAGGTCCATGCTGCAGTCAAGGGCATTACAGCAGCTTGTGTAAAAAACAGCCACACTGCATTTAAGTGAGGCAGCTCTGGGACTAGCAGCAGCATCAAGGAACTTAGCCTAGGCACACTGCCCAAATATTTACCCTGATTTCCAGGTGGGAGGTTGCAACTACCAGTGAGTTCCAGGCTGCTACCTCAGCAGCATACCTAAAATTGTCATCAATAACAAGACTGTCCAGTGTAAAGCTAGCTAGGAGTGTGCACCTGCTCTGTAATCATGCTTAGGCTGCCACACAGATGTAACCTTGCTTAGGCTAATCCGAGTAACTATGGTGTATCCAAAGATGAGGGATGTCCGACAACGTAAATTTTTTTGTGTGCTATTATGTACCCGAGTGTGCAGTTGTTGATGCTGCTGAATCATTTAATTGAATTCTGAGAAAGATAGCCACATGTCTGGTCTCACCAGCTCTGTATCTGCCCAGAGGTTCAGAAGACTTCCAGTGGCAGAAGTTTCTGTGTTCAAGAGCACGTTGCTATATTCAAGACAGTGAAAACTTGTCCCATGTATTTTAAGCATGTGGAAAATCTGTATTTAAAGTGCGTGGAAAGACAGAAAAGGCCAGTTTGTTAGAAATGTGGTACAATGATTTTCTAAGAGCTGTGTATACCTTCAAGGTAATGACCCAAAGTGGAATTAGTGAAAGATGATGCCTTGGATAGAGGCAGGGTGGCAGTCAGGATGATCAGTGTCACTTGCTGGACGTCACAGTAATTTTGTACATCCAAAAAATGAGTCCTGAAGAAATTACTAATTTGGAGTCTGCTCCAAATATGTTGTAAGCCTTTTGATGAGTATCAAGGCTCCTCTATACATACAACAGAAGCATTCACAAACTGTTTTCTCAGATCGAGTATTTCTACTTTTAATATTTATTTATTAATATCTTAGCATATCGGAAGTTATATCAGATTTCTTCTCTATAAAAATATTGCAATGCTAAAGAGGACTTGGGATTTCCTCATTATTTCATTCTATGAAAAGCATGAAAATTACACTGGCTGGAATTAAGGGCAAAACTAAAGAGCTAACCATATAATATCATTCATTAGTGACACAAAGTGATGTTTTACATACCAGAATAACAAGGTCCTCTTGATACCACTGTTATCTCTTTCTGATGCTTGCAAGCAGCTCTCTTGAGGAAGCATTCATTTTGGTAAGTGTCTCCATTTGATCCACAAACAGGAATATAGTTTGTGTGACACTGAAAAGGATATTATAAAGTAACTCAGTCATACAAAGTTCTGTGATTAATCTCAACTGCATATTAATATACAGGAAGATAGTTGTGTAAATATGAATTACTAGCAGTAATTTATAATCCTGTTCACAAAAGAGAGATTTAAAATATATTAGTTTCTCAATATCACTGTATGTATTCCTTTCAGATCACTGAAGTAATAGTCCAATTCTGTATGGGCTGAACACAGGGATTCAGTAGGAAAGATTAAAAGAACAAAGTAAGTATAGCGGAACTCAGCAATGGCTAGAGGGAATATGACAAGCATCTAGAAGTATTTGAAGGATAAACACACTGAGGAAAGAAAAAACTGCTTCAAGATAATGCAAGAATTTATGACTAGGCACAGTGGGATGACTGAGCAAAGGGAAATTTAAGGGTAACAGTGCCTACGTGGAGATTTGCTAATTTTTTGATCACAGAGGGATCTTTCAGGGGAGATGGAAAACAATCACCATCTTCATTAAATTAATGAGCATCATGAGTCTGTTTTACCTGGTTAACAACTATAATAATACTTTTGTATTCCTATAGTGAAAAATTCTGAGCCCAAAGTCAGTAGCACTGGTACATTTAACAAAAAAAAATGGAAGAAAGGGAAATTTATCATTCAGCATGGCTTTGGCAGGAGCAGGCTGTATTTTGCTGTTTTCTTACAGTCTAAGCAAGATGGATTATATACCCCTTGTATGTATAATGTGTATTAAACCGCTGGGAAACACACTGAGACAGCCAATCTGCCTAACACCTGCGATGCTTCACCGCTCCCCACTGAACTGGACATCCATTCCACTTCACTGCATGGAAAAGGAGATGTTGCCCTGTTTGGGGCTGCACTGGTAACTGTAAACCCAGACACGTTTTGCAGCTTTAAAACCCTAGGGCAAAAAAAGCCAAACAACAAAAAGCAGGGAAGAAAGACACAGACCAGCCACCAAATTTCTTAATCGTACAAAGTGCATGATTAAACTGGTATAGTTCAACCAGCAAGAGTTCACACAGAAACAGCAGCATTACTTAAGCTAAACTGCCCCAAAAGAACAAGAGTTTCTTATTAAAATTCCAAACTACAGTCTTTGCCACAACAGTTTCTTTGTGCTTTGGCATACACAAACCTCAAAAATTATTTCTAACAGTTTTGTAATACTTTCCTATAGTGAGTAGTTCTCAGACATTCAACCACAACTGTCAGTCCTGTCATATCTCACACTGAACAGTCACATCTAGGGAATAATTAAACAGGCAACTCTTGGGGGAAATAATACTCTACAATAGATAATTCTCTATTAAATCTTAAAGTTGCTGTGTGATGCTTTAAAGTTGCAGGTTTCTGTCCTCAGGATTGAAAATGAGAGGCAAAATGATTCTTTTTTTTACAGTTTGGGAAGCCTTTAGGAATTTGGTACAGTGCAGCCAAAAGTTCTCATGCAAACATCCTTTAGGAGTACAGCTGTTTTCTTGTGAGGAAATCCTCTGATACCTTGAATGACCAAAAGGGAGAGCGACTCTTCATGGACGGGATGCGCTCTGCACACTGTCCCATGGGAAAATCCATCTGGGCTCCATCCAACGCCGTGCGATTGCGAAGTGCCCAGCATGTGGAGGGTAGTAAGGTTTTCTTGCTATCTATATTCCTTTTCCTATTATGTCTTATTAAAGTAGTTACCTTACTAAACCATTCATTGTCAAGCCTTTCTTCACAAGATTGAAAAAGAGCCCTGTGTTGACTCTCTCCCACCTCACATCCTCCCACTGGTCCATAAAACACTCACTAGGTGTTGATCAGTTTTTAATTTAGGTTTTGTAAAACCTAGCTTCTCCTCATCTTTAAACTTCTTTCCTTAAAATTTTAAAGACGTACGAGTAAAGTTATAATTAGCTTAAAAGTAGTATTAGTTTTTAAAATAGGTTCTTCAAGAAAAAGTATCTTTTTTAGTCCTCACGATCTGGATATTAGGAAGTCATAAAATTTACCACCTACAGAAAAAAAATGAAACTTTTGCTTAGCCTAGGGTTGAATTTCTTTCCCCTTTTTTTTTTTAATCATTATTGGGTTTTTATTTATTATTTTTCATAAATATAAGTTACAAAGTGAAGACTGATGAATAAATCTCTTCTTCTAAAAATCTTTCTTCCCTTTAAAAGGCAGTCTGATCCCATTGTTCTTATGGGATGTAAGCTGCAGACTGCCCCCAGCATAGGTACCCACCTGAATGACACTACATCAAAAGCCAGCTCTGAAACACTGAAATCCAAAACCAGTGGAAGATCACATACACACTGTTGCTATTCTGGTTCCCCTTGATTTATTATTTATTGGAAACAGAACACACGATTATTTTCAAAACACTGAAAGATAGCAGCTCACTCCAGGGTTGGTTGGTAACACTGCCACCTCTTCCAGTTTTACCAGGAGCCTCATAATATTTGATACATTTGTCCTGGCTATAAATTGTCAAAGAACCTCAGTATTCTCTTTTCTTTAAAAAGTGGAGGGTGGGAGGGGAGGAAGGTCATGATAGTTATCAACTCTGTAAACTAAAGGCTCAGAAACCAACGAAGCAAATCGAACTTGCTATTTACTACTTTTTCAGTGTTCAGAGGATATTTTTTAATCATTTTTTTTCACCTGAGTGAGCCTAATTCACTGTTTCCATTCATAAACTTTATGATCACTGATGATCCTGTTACTATCTGATTTTCAAAATGCCTTAAGATCTTCCAGGTTCTAATGTAACACATTTGGCCACCAGCAGAGCAGGGAAGAATCCTCCAAATACTGGTTATTAGACTAAGCAATCCATAATAAGTACTGCATTCAAATGACAAAGCCTCATCTGGTGTGTGTGACAACACTTGGATGCCCTGCTCCTGGTCACCTCCCCTCCCATCTCAGGTCTCAGGGCAGGACGAGGCAAGGTGGGGAGGCAGAGAGTGGGTGTCATCCAGCACTCCCCACCTCTGCTCGTGCCGGTCGGGCGGGCCGTGGGTGCCCGGCATGTGGTGGCCCTCTGTTCTTCCCCACCTTGGTCTGTGCTGCTGACTGACTTACCAAAACCATGCAGGGAGCTAATGTGATGCTACACTCTCCACTTGCTCCCTGAGCACACCCTGGTGAAGTTCAGTCACATACCATCCCAATCAGTGCCATTGAAAAAGGAGCCCATGGATAGACTATATAAACCTACTGCTGATTAGAATTTTTAAAGTGGTGATTCTACAAATATTTCAATATACCCGAAAGATTGGTCAGAAATGGCAAACAAAAAGGTAAGCAGCCCTTACCTGGAACTGACACGCACATTTCAAGCCGTCGCCCTCTTCCTTGCACACTCCTCCGTGCTTACATGATGATTCATCACACACTCTTACGTCAGATTCTCTTACATTCAACTCTGTGCAAAAAAAAATAGAAAAAGGAGACCGAAAAGAATTGTAAGATGAGTAATTCTGGGGATTGCCTTGTCCTCAAAGCTACTGAGCCCCCCACTGCCTTACCCCCATACAGTAATTAAGGGAAAAAGCCAGAGCTGTTTCCTGGGCTGCCCTGTGTCAGCTCTGTCTTCTCCCCAGAGGCAAGTCCTTCTCCCCAGAGGCAGCTTTGCCTGGTTGGCACAGCAGCTGTGGCTGAACACCACTTCACCATGCACACAGATACAGAGCAGGCACGTGTTTACACTGCCTGAATTCCCTTCCATGTTCCCCCTGCCAGGGATGCCCCCAGTAAAAACACTGCAGAAATCACACCTAGTGGGAGTCAGGACTTTCACACCAGCCATAACCCACGTTTCTCACCTGCTACCTCTTTTTGCCTTACTCACCACAAAGGTCCTGAAGAAGAAAAAAAGCTAAAACATCAGAATTTCTCTGCCTGGTTTTCCACTCTCCAGCTTTCCCACACTGTTATCCTTCAGACTAAAAATAAACTAAAGTGTGTTTAAACTATTATAATTTGCTTGCACTGTAGGAGCCAGAGTAATGAACCAGAGCCTTCTGTCTTAGCTCCTGCATAAAAACACGGAGCACGAATGCAGCAGAGGTACAGCTGGCAAGGGGGAAACCAAGGGGCTGTACACATCAACTGCACAGGCAATAGCTCCAAGACAAAAGTTGCTTAAATGGCTTCAAGGTTTTTTGGGCGTCAGATCCAAGGGTAGTTTTAAAGGAGAACAAATATATTATTTTGAAATAAGTATTTGATTTGAACTATATGGGAGAGAGAGCAAATGAAGGCACCAGTGGGATAAGGGGAGTGGTGAGCGTTAGCCTAAACATGGCCTGGCCAGGCCGTGTGGGAATGGCACTGCTACTATTGATTACACCGAAAAGGTGAAAATAACACCAAGGGATCTGGAAAAATCCTGACCACTGTTTAAGGCTGCACTGAGATCAAAGGGTATCATTCAAAGCAATCTGTGCTTTGGCTGGAGTCAGAAACCTCCAAGACTCTACAGTAATACGACCACTAAGAGATTCATTGATTCATCAGCGGTGTGATTTAAAATGTCTGTGATTTTTAATAAGCAAGTCCTACCCAGATAACTGGCTTAGTATAAGCACTGAATGCCAGCTATTCAGAAACGGGGAAAGGTAGGTCAAAAGCAGAAGAAAATAATGCTTGCTGCCACTTACAGTCTTAAATAGGCACTCACCCCCCTGCTCACAGCAGTGTCAGCACTTCAGTATGACAGTGACAGAAACCCTGGAAAACTGCTCCTGTGGGTTTACGTACCATTATACACCCACACTCATCATTTATATAAATAAATATATAATTACATAATTTGTGTAATAAATTACATTATGTGTCATATACTTCTATATTAATATAACATTATTCCGTATTTTTTCATAGCATTAAACTGACAGGACTATAGCTTAACAGGAGGTCCAGTTATCATCCACATATTCTGTCAACTGTGAGAAAAAATGGAAAAAATACTGATTCTTTTCCCCCTACATCCATCATTCACAAAGGCATAAATGAGGAGGGCACTGTGTGTAACACCAGGTAGTTAGGTATCCTGGTTGCCATCACAACCTCGTGCACATGTTTTCTAATGTTATTATGAATGTCGCCATTTAGCAAGTGTGATTGCTACGTTGTAGGGACAGAGTTAATGCGACAGAACATCAGAGCTTTTCAATTTAGTGGGTTCATGACTTGCTCCTGAAGGAAATGTGCCTTTCTTTCTCCTCGTGAAGATCTGTTCCACAAAGATGAACAAACTATCAAGATGAATTAAGGGGAAATGATTGTCATATCTGAAAGAAGGATCCACCTTTAGGTGATACCGCATTTGAGAAAATGCAACTTACAAAAGGGAGTAAACAGACAGACAAATGACAGCAGCTTTCAAAATCCTATTTCCATCGGCTCAGGAAACTAAAGAGATGTGAGTCCTCCTTCTCAGCTCTCAGCTGAGCTTGCTAGAGTTGGTGGTTCGCAGCACCCTACCTGTTAGCTCTGGTCAGCAGAAGAAACCCCTCGGCAGCTGCAACTCGTACTTGAAATCCCACAAGTCTACACAATGTCCAACTGCCCAAGCAGTGTAGCTCAGGCTCTCCCCCCACTCCTCTGTCCCCCAGTGTGACCAGGGCACACAGACGCCCAGGAAGGAGCCTCTTTGCCATGGGAAGGGGCATGGGACCTCACTTTTCTGCATGGGAGGGGAGGGACCCTGGGGGGGGTCAGAAACAGTCCCTAGCTAGTAGTTCAGCATCAAGGCTGAACCAGAGGTGTAACATGGCTATTGCTCTGGCCGCAAAAGCCAGTGAGAAAGGGAAAGATTTCAGAACAAAACTATTAACAGGAGACGTGAAGATGGGGGTGGGGAACCAGCCCTTGTGAGCCCCCCTCACCCCTAAAAAATAACTTCTTTAAAAAAAAAAAATCCACAGGAGGAATTAAGATGACAGAAAGCACACCATTTTAAAGGTCACTTAATTTTAGGAGTGGACTGTTCTTTCCACATAAATGATAAATATTGATTATAAGTTTTTTCACGAGATGAACGCTGAGCAGGGGAGGTAATTCAGAGAGCAGGAGCCAACATGATTTTCCAAAGCCATATAAAAGATACCCCGGTGACTGGCACTTGAATGTGACAGATGAACTTTATTCTATGACAGGATGTCACCTAATGCCTGCTTCCATTCAGTGGCGAATTCCAGTAGCCACAAAATCAAACCTCTGATATGCACATGATTGCATCTGATGGACTCACAAGTACGGAGGAGTGTGGTGGCCATAAGGACTCCCACATCTACAGAGTTAGGTTCAAAAATTAATAGATGAGAATGGACGTTAACAGAGCAACGTGATGAGGAACAGTAGATGTCTCGCATGTCTGAAATATGCTCTCTCTTCAGAGGATTCCCCACAGAAAGAGAATTTAAATGGAGTTTCTACAATTATTTCCAGAAGAACAGGATCGTTATCATCATATGTGAGAACAGAGTGAAATGAGTAAGAACATGTAGCAAATGGTTTAGGGTAACTTCTTACATGTTTATTTAATGCCTATCACAACTCATTTCTTAGACTTGTAGTAGGTATAAATAAGAGAAAGCCTCACTGTGATTCATTATGTACAGCAAGAAGATGGTAAGTAGTAATCCATCAACTCCCAGGAGAAAATATAATTAGTGCAATTAAATCAGGCTTCCAAATTTATGATAAAATTAATCTCCAAAGACCTGAAATGAGGTATTAAAAATGATTTGCTAGTATCTGTGCAGCCAATAGACTTCCTAGTGGTGTGAGGGTTGACTGGCACAGAGCAGCTTGCAGGAATTTGGCTGCAAAGACCCACATCAAGGTCTTTTGGGGTTTTTGTTTTCCTCTTTTGAAATGAATCCGCCCTGTGATAATTTGATGCATCAATAAAAATGAGGAAAGCCTTCTAAATTTTGACTTCTTTCAGAGAATTTGAAATATAACTCGATACAAGTAGCTGGCGATTGGCTTTTTGCCTGTGACCTCAAAATGCATTGCTCCGAGGCATGAACCTCGCGTTATAAGCTAAATTGCATGTGTCAAAATGCTGAACCAGAAGATGAAAAAAAATTTATAGGTTTAAGTACATCAAACATGTTGCTTCCATCTGGATACCTCAAGAATAAAATAAAATCTAGGATGGGCAAATCTGGTAACTTCATAAGCAAAATGGTTTTTCAAAAGTCATGTTTCTCCAGGGGTTGGCAATAGTACGTAATAATGATGAGTGGATATCAGGAACCAAAAGAATACCTTTCCCACGTGGAAGTGAGCAGGCGGGTTTAGTAGCAGTGCTGCCAGCTTTGGCCCTCTTGAATATTTCACCTGTGCCTGGGAAAAAACCCTCTCTGCCTGCCTGCCTGTCTTCTGCTTCCTATGGGTAAGACTCCAGCCAGGGCAGGTGCCAGGACTCCTTGCCCTGTTTTCCTCTTGACCAATGGGTTTGGTACAAGAAGGGGAGCAGCTTGCACCATTCTCACTAGAGGGAAAAAGCAAAGCACTGAGGGGCACCTCACTGTGGCTTTTCTGTCCTCCATGTGGTTGGTTCTTTGTGAAGCCAAGGGTCTGCTACACTACAGGTTAAGAGAACGCCGAAAATTGTAAGAACAGCTGAAGTGGGTTAACATTGGCTTGGGAAAGGGCTCAAAGGAGAAGTTATGTTGTGTGAGGGTGTGTTAGAGTCCACAAAGTATACTGGAGATAGTGGCATTAGGACTGGATGAGCTCTCAGGATCACAGAAGAGAGTCAAAACCTGATGAATAGAAAACCGATAACCTACTTGATTTTGGGAATCAGCCTCATGACTCTGGATTTGCTCTGGCAAATCATTGGCTTTTTTTGGTTTTAGCAAACTGTTCTGGTTTTGGCAAATTATTTAGGTATTACTGGAGAACTTAATGGGGAAAAAATACAAAATAAAATCTTTCCCTTTAGGATTATAAAGCTGAGCTGCTCACATGACAAGTACAGTAATAACCTGTGTCTTAATTCTAACTCTTGAATAAAACTTCACCTGCCAGGCACACTCTTTGCTCCACAGTAAAGATGATACCCAGAGACAGGCCTGTGCCCCAGCTGTTCCCAAGCACAGCCAGTCCACTTGAACCGTGAAGGTGTTTGAGTGACATCACAGGTAAATAAAGTAACTGCAAAAAAAGATTCTCCAGGGAATATTTTGGATACCACTGGGACAGATCTGCTCGCCTCCAGCTGCCAGCTCAGAACAAAACAGCACAGCTCTGCTGTTGGTCCTACCAGTCCCACGCAGACATACAAGCATCCCAGCTGGTACTAGCTTAAGTCACTTCAGATTTCCATCACCTACAGTGACTCTGACATTGCACAGCTCAGACAGCTCACATGTGCAGATCTACACATAAACATTTAGGTGTCTTAAACATGCAAGCTCGTCTCCATCCCACTGCTCTTTCAAAGTGCACCCAGTACAGCCACTCCTGCAGTTAAGTCGCGCAAATGCTTACAGAGCTGTTACACACAAGCTAGGGACAGGAGGCATAATTTTAGGAGTCCCTGTGTGTGATCTAGTTGTTCTGACACTGGAAAAGTACTGGCATATGTATTTGGAGTGAGACATTGTGTGTTATTCCCTATTTCAGCCACTGAGCACAAATCTCACAGACAAATGCAAGTTACAGCCATGTACAACAGAACTTGTTTGTTCTATTGCAGGTTTTCAGCTCCCCACGGGTTCCTACTATACCTACTACACCAGTTTCCCTCTTTAACCAATCTTTCTTTACAGCTCATCCAATACATTTTCTCTGCCCCCTTCAAAACATCAGAGCAACATTCAAGAAACTGCATGTTTCTGCTTTGCAAGTTGGAATAAGAAGTTTAAGGGCAAAAATCTTTGAAGTAGGGGAGTCCATGTGCAAAGCCACTGAAGAAGCAATGATCAAGCACCAGGAGAGAAGGAGCACTCCCCTTGCTGGCATTATGCTACCCCAACAGTGAGATTAGCTAAAAATAGTCTTTTTCCTGAAGACTTTGTGACTTCTTTTAAGATAGTGAAGCCATATGTTGGACTTCTAGTTTGTACAGTAGAAATGTGAAACAGGGACACAGACACACACACATACACACCACATGCACCAACACTAACGTGACATCTCTTACCAGAACTTCTGTCCTCTGTTTCTGTAGCAAAAAAGCAAAACTAGGAGCCAAACTCACTTAACATATGCCAAATACTGAAGGTGAAGTGTTCCACCTGCTTTGTGCCTGTGTGGTGTGATTTATTTTAAAACAAGCCAGCACTTACTGCTCAGAGGGATACCTGTACACAATCACTTTGGGGGAAAGGAAACCCTCAGGCTTTGCATCAATTTCTTTGACATTGATGCCATTTGAAAAACACACCTAGTATTTACTCCTGCTTTTTCTTCATCTCATGTTCATAAAGTGTTTCACTGAAATATAGTTCACCCTAGGAGACAGTGAGTGAGCAGCCACTGCTACCCGACCCTTGGTCAAGGAGGATCCCTGGCTTTAGTGCTGCAGCCAAAGGAGCAAGTGTTGTATCTCACTTCATGGGTTAGAGCACAAAATGTTACTAAAATATGGTGCCATCAGGAACTATGACCTTCCAAAACAAGTATGTATCATTGACAAAACCTGAAAATATAATTTGTTTGGTAATTAATAAACAATCTCTACATTAGGTTATCCATATCTTCTTGCTGTCCCTATCTGTTTCAGCAGTTGTGGATTATGAAAATAATTATAATTTGCATTGTAGAGTTTATGTCTGTCGAATCCTCTCAGAATTTCTTCTCAGAAATTGTGTGAGTTTATGGGGGAAGAATGAGAGAGCAAACAAAACCCCCAGACAAAGTTACTAATTACTTCTCCAAATAAATAATACTTGCTTGTGTTAGACAAGTCAAAGCAAGACAGAATGGATCATACTATCTTGTTCATAGGAAAAAGTATATTTTTCATAAAATAAAACAAAAAATAAGACAAACTCTACTGGGAAATGATTGAGAGATAAGGAGGATGCCATTCAGACATCGCACATCCCTTTTTTTAGATGATTGTTGTCACTGATTTGAGGTAACATTTTAGCAAGGAACAACTTATAAGAAACTAAGAAGGTGGAGAGTGTGGATAATGGAAAGAAGAATGAGGAAAAGAGCTGCTTAAAAAAGAAGTCAGAGAGCAAAAAGAGGAGAATTAAAATATGTAACATGGGACAATCTAAAAAACCTGTAAGTTTTAAATAACTGAAACAGTTAAAAGCAATTTTAATGCCTTTTCTGTGATATGGTACCATTTTCTTTCACACTTTCATTAGAAGAAAACAATTCATTGTAACAGCCTAGAGGTTTTACAAAAAAAAAAAAAAAAAAGAAACAAAATAATTAAAACAAATTTACCCTAAAAAAACAGACAACTGTAGCCTAATAGAATTAAGATACTCCCAGACATTTTTTAATTGGTCAATTAATGGATGCCTTGGGTGGCTGATGGCAAATCTGCTGTTTTCGAAACAATCTTAAGCAGTATTATAGGACTAGTAAAAACTGGTTTTGTTGTATCTTGATGCAATATTTAAGACTCAGTTGTGCAGAAGAAAAAAAAAAAAGCTGTACTTTGGCTCTTGAGAATGCTATCCGAGTAAATAAAGCTTGAAATATTTCCCTAAAACTACTTTTACAAGACTGCATTAACATTTGATTGCTTAAGTGCTGTCCAATTTACCTAAGATGATTATACTTTTACATTTCCAGTCTCCTTTTAAAACAGAGAAAAACAGAATGCATATGTGCTGCTAAAGTAATTAGTATTCTTGCACACAATAGGAAACCACAGCAAATTTTAACAACTAGCACTCACACAGCAAGGTAACAAGATTGGCTTTGAACCTGAGAGTCTCCCACACTGCAATTATTCACATTACCAGAGTGGCTCAGACTAACTCTATTCGGTGTGAAAAAAGTAAGGAAAGTGCCACAGTGATGAGTGTGTGGATGACAGTTCTGTCAAAACATTGGATTCAGCCCATGGTGCGTTTCTGTTTTCCCTTCAAGCAAAAAAAAATAAGGATTTGTATAGAAAGTTCAGGCACTTTTTTGTTGCATTAAAAGCTTTGACAATATTTCAGAAATTATGTATAATCTGTAGGTGAATACTTTAGCAAATGGTACAAATCAGCTAGCTGTGCAATTGGTGGGAGACAGGGACAGATACAGTGAGAACTTTATATGGTTTTCTCTCTCATAAATACTTTTGTATCAAGGTTAGGTGGTACAGTAATCTGGCTTTCAGGACACAGGTTTGGTGTGCTTTCCTGCTAGCAGCTATCCAGGACACTGACTTAAAAACTTGCTTACAAAGCAGAATCTGTCTTACTATTAAAAAAATTATTAGATGAGATTATGCAAAGCTCTTATAAAGAAGTTACTATGTCATTGCATATTTTTACAGAAAATTAAAATAAAATATTAGAAAAGAAACATTCTCATATAGCATATTTACAACAAGACTGATTACACCTATTATCAATTTTTAGTTTCTAAAGGAACCAAGGTTGTGCAAGAACAGCGACTCTCCGAACACATCTCTGTGGGTTTCTTCAAATAACTTTTGCACTCTCTGGGCAATTCCAGTCAAATCTGACAGCGGTAGAGGCCTGGGACAATGAGCTTCCTACAAGTTCATGAAAAATCAGTGGCTGCTTGGAGAGAAGGGCTCCAACATCATGCTAATTGGAGGAGTTGAGGGAACATACATCTGGAGAAGGCTCACATGACAAAATCGCAAACACATTCCATGTGTTTCTTTTCACAAACATGTGCAAATAAGTGCTCATTGACTGTTTTCCACTCATGGCACTGTTATGGTCCTTGCATATTGAGACTTGGAAATTTAGAATTGGATCATGTAAACACTTCTAAACACTTGGACTTTTTAGGATACTGGATAACTTGTGCTGCTGAATGATAATGCCTATACAAATGGATGCATTCTGGTAGGGTAACTTCAAAAATTGTGCTCTTACAGTGTGCCAGCCCATTTCAACTAGTAAGACTCCCATGAAATTTTTCATTTGCATAAATTACACCGTTAATTCCTGACAGTTGTGCAGCATCTGCAATTATAGTCAACGGGAAAATGTTATTTGTCTTTGTTCCCTTAATGCCTACTTGCTCTGTCTCTCAGTTTGCAGAGCAGATGGTCAAATATCCAAAACGTTTCCAAGTGACTTGCTAAGGGTATGTTATATTTCTCTTCTCCCCTGCCCCCCAAATTGGGGAGTTTCATTTGTTTCCTAGCATCATTACCTGGGTAAGAACCAAGCAGGCAAGCATACTGTTCCTCAGGAAGCTATAGCTTTGGCTATTGAATCTTTGTCCTGAAGAAATCTTTCTATGCCAATTACAAACCAAGGTGAACTCTTCAGTCTTGTTCATACAGTAAACCTGACAGTTATTTCCCTAAGCCTGTGGAGGAATGACAAGATGTTCAAACACCCTGAAACAACAGAGCTCTCATTTATACTCCTGAAGAACCTGAAGGCTGGAGCAAAGTAAAACGGTTGTAAAACCCAACACCAAAGCAACTAATTAGCTTCCATAAACATTACAGGGAATTTCTTCTTTGATCTGTAGGTGACACATGAAACTCAGGTTGATTCTAAATTGTAAAATGACACTGGCTAATTTCTGATCCCATTCCTGGCATTGCTTTAGCCTAAGGACTAATTTGACAGATTAAGAGCTGGAAGAGAGGGGTCACGCCTTGATGAGCCCCCAGAATCACAGTATTTGTTTACAGGTGGGGGATGGATTGCTAATGGATATACCTATCCATGGAGCTAAAAGCCCAGTTCCTCCTGTTGTCTGCTCCTCACTTAAATTTTGTCTGCAGCAGAAGAGAAACAGACCCTGGTGTGAACAGCGCTTTGATGCAAAGAAGATGTAGCCTTCCCATAACTGTTTCAGTCATCTCTCCTCCCTGACCACTGCCTTCAGAGCTCTGTGCTGCTGTCAGAAAAAGGAGTCTCCGCCTCGGTGAGCAATAATAAGGGAAGCAGTAAAAGGGCCTGATCATGAGTTTTTTGTTGTTGTTGAAACAAGAGCTGAAGTCGGTGGAAGCCTGAGCACATCAGAAGTGTGTCCATTGACCACAAAGCCCATACATCTTTGCTCTCAAAGTCATGTCAACATACGCTTGACTTCAGTGCTCTGGAAATCCTAACGTGAAGGGAGAGCCAGGCTCTGTACGTGGATTTACGCTTTCCTCTAAGGAAAGTTAGAGAAGTTGCTTAGGGTCTTTCTGTTTGTTTTACTTTACTTTAAAGTCATTTGAGGGGACTGGAAAATCAAAGCCAACTATAAATGCTACGTTAACCTCATCACCTTCCCTTTCCCTTATTTTTCTTGTGGTTTCAGTGTCAGAGAGAAGTTTAAGGAGCAGCTGAGTCTTGATCTGTCAGAGCTCCACAGGCAATTGTGTTTGCATCTGTGGAACAGCCTGCCAGGTGTCAACTAATACACTTAGGGATGTGTTGTTCTTCTGGGATCCATTATCTTGGACTTATTTTGAAAACTTTACAATAAATAAATAAATAAAATAAAGAATCTCCCGAGGATAATGGAAAACACTATAGGAAAATTATGTTTTCATGGACCTTTGGGGATAAACCAACACAGAACTCATGTAGATCATACAGTACAATTCAGATTATACATACTCTGCATATTACATAGATTGTAAATGGTTGCCAAAACCTGGTAAGTTTCATGAGAAAAATTAGATATATTTTTAAAATGTGAAATAAATATATATATATATACATACCAAACCCCCCATTTTCAGTAATAATATCTTCAGCATTCAGGTTTGGCTCCAATGCTACTCTCCTCTCCTTCCACCTTTCCATTATCCCAACATTTTTCCTTCAGACTTAAAAAGACAGAAGAAGAAGAAGAAAACTATCTGGATGGCAAAGATAGTTTTCCTTTCATTTCCCAGCTACAAAACCAAGAAGAATATGTGGCCTTTGGTGAATTTTCTAGAAAAACACTGCTAAAAAGTGCTTTTCAATGAGGAACAACTCAATTTGAAATGGTGTTTTGCCATTTAGCATACATAATCTGAGGCTACAATTCTATAAATGCCTGGGCAGAGACTTAACCTTGAGCATCTGTGCGATCTATATAAACTAAATGGAACTGATCACGTGTAAGATTAAGAATGCCTGTAAGTGCTTGTAGGATCAAGGACACAAGCAATTTTTTGAGGACCTGATTCTAATGCAAATAATAATTAACTTGACTTCTATTGGAGACAAATATGTAGAACTACAGTGAAGTATTTTAAGACACCATTTATTCCTCATATTTGAAAGTTTTCCTTAAAAGCTGTAGAAAATATCTGACAAAAAGTTGTCAGATAGTTTATTAGTCTGCTCTTAATTATTCACTCTCTAAGGGGGAAATGCTGCAGATTATTTGATAGCAGAAATCCAAAATGTGGACTCTAAATAGCTTAAATTTTAAACATTGCTCATCACTTCCAGTCATTATCATTAATAGCTATGAGAAATATTGTAATATACGTAGAGGCTGCAGAGAAGATCAGATTCCCCTTCTGAAAGACATGGATAAAAGCCATGACTTACAGCCTAAGCAGAGATGACATACAAACTGTGATAAAAATTAGATATTGTCATGTCCATTTCACTGGATGAGGAAGAAAAGTATACAGAGATAAAATGATTTATTCAAGGCTACAACACAAGGCCGAGGCAGGATGCTACAAAAGAACTTGTCCCACTCCAATTGTTTTGCTACAAGGTTATCTTTCCTCAGTCTCATCATTTTCCCTCTAATAGAAATATCTTCAATACCACACCCAGAAAATCGTTACAATCACCAAAAATGGAGCAAACACAAAAGATTTAGGGAGTACATGTCAGTCTAAAAAGTGATAGAAAAATGAATGCTAACTCACTAAGGCTACTCATGCTAACTAAAGAGCTATGTTGATGTATTAATATAGCTTGTAGGACTCATTTGATGTATTCAAATAGCTGATAATCGCTGCTCAGAATTCACATTGTGCTGCTGTGATAGAGCTTCACACAGACAGCGCCATGCCAACCCAGAAATGTGTCTCATAGCCTCACTGGGAAAAACTCTTGTTTATTCAGAAACACAAAGTTGTATGGGGTGGGCTCTTGAGCAGCAACACCTGGGAAGATGGAGGAGCTTGAATACACTTTTGGGGTGTATTTTGCCCTAAGGACAGTGAGGAAAAGGGGGAAAGAAGACAAAAAGAGGAGAATAAGGGCTCGAATCAGGCATAGATACCATTTTTCAGACAGGAACCTTGCGAGGGCGTGAGGAAAAGTATGGCTGCCCAAACATAAATACAGGCTGGGTGATGAG
>NW_010298383.1:0-1032 GCF_000700745.2 Antrostomus carolinensis
GGTGGTACGGGGAACAGGGACATGTGGGGCCATGGCAGGCTGTGGTGTGGGTTTGCCCCCAGCAACCCTGGGCACTCACCACATCCCCTGGGCTCCGTTTCCCCAGACGACCATGTGCGGATCAAGCTGAAAGCTGAGAGCAACCCATCCCGCAGCGACTTCATCAACGCCAGTCCCATCGTGAGTGATCACCGGGGGCTCCTGCTCTGCCACGCTGCTCTGAGATGTGCTCAGCCCAGGCGAGGCTCCTGCTCTGGGACAGAGCTAGACTGAGCTGGCATCCCTGTGGGCTATGGGTGTGGGCAATATGCCTGCCCCATTGCTCAGACGTGGTTAAAATCCATTTCCCTCCTGGCTGCGGCACCTGAATCCCCCTCCCATCACCCCTGGAGTGTGCTCCCTGCTCCTCTCCATGTCACTGACCCTTGGCCAAAAACCTTACCATCTGACACACTCTCTCATGCTTCAGATCGAGCATGACCCACGGATGCCAGCGTACATTGCCACACAGGGGCCACTGTCCCACACTATCGCTGACTTCTGGCAGGTGAGTGTCACCCAGCTGTGGCAGCCCATCCCTCTGGGTGCTGCCCACCAGATGGTCACAGCGGCTCAGCCGCTCTCCCGCCTGGGTTGTCACCCAGCAGTGACACCCCCCATGCCTCGCCCGCAGATGGTGTGGGAGCACGGCTGCACCGTCATTGTCATGCTGAGCCCACTGGCCGAGGACAGCGTCAAGCAGTGTGACCGCTACTGGCCGGATGAAGGCTCCTCTCTATATCACATCTATGAGGCAAGTGTGGCTGGTAGCCCGGGGCAAGGAGCATCCTCCAGCCCCTGAGGCGCAGCTTCCCTGCCTGGCACTGACACCCACCAGCTGCCTCTCCCTGGCAGGTGAACCTGGTGTCGGAGCACATCTGGTGCGAGGATTTCCTGGTGCGCAGCTTCTACCTGAAGAACGTGCAGTCGCAGGAGACCCGCACCCTGACGCAGTTCCATTTCCTCAGCTGGCCGGCTGAGGGCATCCCCGCC
>NW_010298383.1:1249-1462 GCF_000700745.2 Antrostomus carolinensis
AGGAGCAGAAGAAACAGGTTCTGGCCAGCTTGGGACGATGCTCAGCAGAGCTTGGTGGGCAAGAAACTTCCAGCTGAGGTTGCTAGGGCTTTCCAGCCTCCATGGAGAGGATGGGAAAGTGCTCTTCCTCGGAGGTGGCATGGGGGACAGCACTGCCAGGCACCTTCCCCAGCCATGGGTGCAAGAAGAAACCCCCGGAGACAGCCCTGAACA
>NW_010298383.1:1566-1855 GCF_000700745.2 Antrostomus carolinensis
CTCCCGCCGTGTTTGCAGGCAGCACCTGCTGGGTTCTTGGTGTCCCTGGGTGGTGGTGGGCTCCTGTCCCTGGGCTCCTGCCAGCTGCTCACTGTCCCCAGGCCACATGGGGCCAGGGAACCTGCTTAGGCCAGTGTGGGGTCCTTGAACAGGTCACCCTCCTCTCCACCCTGCTCATGCTCTCTCTCTGTCTGTCTGTCTCTGTCTCTCTCTCGCAGCTGCCGGCGTCATTTTTGTGATTTGCAGCTAGTAATCTGGCTCCAGTTGCATAGTCACAAAAGTGATCGTT
>NW_010298383.1:1988-2284 GCF_000700745.2 Antrostomus carolinensis
TCCTCTCCCTGCCCCAGCCCCTTTCTATCCATGGTTCTCATCCCATGCCCAGCACCGCTGGACCTCCAGAGCCACATCATGGGGTGCCCGCTGCCCCCGGCTCGGCACAGCGAGGGGCACCTAGTGCAGCCTTGTCCCTGGCATGGTATGGCACTGACCTGCCCCCTCTTGTCCTTGCAGGAAGGTGAACAAGTGTTACCGGGGTCGTTCCTGCCCTATTATTGTGCACTGCAGGTACTGTCAGGGCTGGGAGGAGGTGGGGCGGGGGCTACAGGCTGGGGGATGGCTGCAAGGCT
>NW_010298384.1:0-269 GCF_000700745.2 Antrostomus carolinensis
AGCAAAGAGCACTTTGGGGATGGAAAGTGCACGTTCTGACAGGAAAAATGATGGTTTTTGTCATTTAAGGTGGTTTTTTTTTTAAGAAAAAAGGAATTTTTTTAAATAAAAACCAGGGAATGTTCTGAGAAAAAAAATAAATAAGGGAAGTTGAGCATAAAACCTGATTTTTTCCTGAGGAAAATCCTTGTTGCTCAACCCCTCATTTTTTTTTCTTTAGGATTAATAAAACCCCACAATTTCATTATTTTTGTTCATTTTCCCCAGTT
>NW_010298385.1:0-251 GCF_000700745.2 Antrostomus carolinensis
GCCCCCGCCAGCCCCCCCCGCCAGAAGCCCCCGCTCCGCAGCTCCTGGGGATACAGGGCAGCTGGGCTTCACCTCGTTGGACACCGTGGAAACCCGGTGACAGGGTGATGGGGTGTCACGGTGACAGAAAGCCTTGGCAATGGGGTGTTGTGACAATGGGGTACCTCAGTGATGGGGTGCCATAGCAACGGGATGCCATAGTGACTGGGTACCATTGCAATGGGGTGTCATGGTGATGGGACCCCTCAGAA
>NW_010298386.1:0-12437 GCF_000700745.2 Antrostomus carolinensis
AAAAAACCCACAAAACCATTAAATTCAAGTTTCTTAGAGTTCCCTTCATACAGTGTCATTTTAGTGTGGAGGAAGGGCAGGTATTTTGGGAGAATCATACTACTTCCTGTCATCACAGCTAATGAAGCACAAGAAACCATTGACTGTTGCTTGATCATGCATACAGAATAAGCAACTGTTAGGAGGCACATTCTTCTGAGATGAAACCATCTGCAGCCAATCCCAGCAGATTTTCCCTCAGGGCTGTAACTGCACAGTAAGAATACTTTTTTTTTTCTACCTTCTATATCATTATAGCAGAGTGTAAGCCAATACAAGCGGGAAAATATAAAGAAACACATACAGATGTCTAATTTTCCTAGGAAGTTTTCCAGCTATTGTGCATGCTACCTTTGAACATCCAAGATATTGTTAAAAAAAAGACTGAAGAAATTTAAACTGAAAGATTTTATTAAATCCTGTATATCAGGAAAAAGCAATCATGAGAGGTGAGATCCACATCTGCCAACACTTGATTTTAATTATTTATTTGATAGGTATTTCTGGACAAACAGACTCAGCCATTACCAGATGTAGCATGTCTGTGTTAATAATCTGAGATAATTGACTTTCCCTTTTGCCTTTTGCCAATTACTACACATCCAAACTGAGTCTCTTTCCTTCTTTCTCTCTTTTTAAACTCACTAGAAGATTAGAGAATTATAAACCAAAAGATTAGGAAGGATAAGGAATGTCATTAAAATGTGATTGCAATCAAGATTAGGTGCCAGTGATTACCTTCTGTAAGAAAGCAGACACAAACAATCTGAGAACTTTCCTGTCTTTAGACAGTACTGTTGAGCTTTCCTCTAAAATCTACCTCCTTTTAATATGTGAAAAACACCTCAAGATTTGTAAAAACAAAACACTCAACTTGGTTGAATGTAGGAATTATACAATGTGACTGAATAGCCTAAAAGTATTTTCTCAAAAATCGAGACAAGGAGAAGAAAAGAGCAATTTATTTATGAATTCTGTGTATGTTTAATGCACTGAATAAACATTCAGTTTATTCAGGACAGTATTTTAGCTATTATTTTCTGATATTGGTAATTAGCATGTAATACTGATTTATAAATCTGTCTGTAATTATACCAATCTAGCTAAAGAAATTGAATTTGCTAAGGCTAACTAGCACAAAGCCTCAATTATCAGTTGATTATAATCATTCAGCAGTGTGACAAGTGAGTCGTCATCAGCTCAGTAGTTGTGAGAAAAATAAATGCAGAAAAAAATACCAAGGAGAAATTATTTCAGTCAGTGCAGGGAAAAAAAAAAATCTTCATTCAGGAAGTTCAAGAAAGTAAATACAATTGCTTTAAGAGTTTATGAGCTAAGATACTTTTTATAATACAGAGCACATTTTTCAAGGGTTTCGGCTATTTGTCTCCCCTAATTTAACTGGAAGATAAGCAGTTTTATTTGCTAAATAAATGTTAAAACCTTTCACTTTCATCACAATCCAGGTACACTTGGAATATTTTTTACTATCAATTTTACTGCTATGTAAATATTTCCACCTGAGTAGACGTGTTCTATTTTAGGGAAGTGTTGTGATTACAGAGGTGGATTGGGACAGAGATACTTTTGACTCCCAGTTCTACTCAGATTTTGGACCAGATTTCAACCATCTAATTTTAAGTATTTAATTGAAATGTCTTGGTTAGGAACATAGTCTCCTTAAGACTCTTCTAATGGTCAGTGGAGAGTGATTTCAGACCTTTGCAAAGTGAGTCAGGAGTTTATTGGGCCAAATTGCCCACTAGAGGTGCATATCTCTGTCTTTGTAGTCATTTAGGGAGATTCTATTTTAAGTAAGAAGGCTCAACTGCCTAACTCAAGCATTTCTGTGTGCATATGGCCAAGTCACCAGGGTCTTCTACAAACAGAACCCAGGTGAAATGCTCTGTATTGCAGAGGCTGAGCCATCCTGTACAATCTATGGAAGAGTTTAGTCAAGGGTTGGGGTGCTAGTACTAAGTGTGCAGGCAGTAAGACTGTACTGAGGGCTCACCAGCAAGCAAGGCCCCAGGCTGAAATTAGAATGACAGAGAGAGCAAGATCAAGAAATGATGGGAAACTCCACTTCATTCCTTACACTTGCATCCATACCTATCATGTTTAACTATTGATTGTAAATTATTGATTATTGTTAAACCTGTGAACAACATCTTAGACCTTTGTAGTTGTCTAAGGAAGAAAAAATGTGAGCTGGACTGGGACTGCAGACCATTCATAACAGAAATTTAAGAACTTCCTTCAAGCTGAAATTCAGAACTATAAACTTTCTGTTGGATTGAGGTTTTCAGGTCTTCCAGCTTTCAGTTTACAGCTGAGAAGGAGGTGCTCTGTTCATGCTTACTCAGGTGTCTGGATGGTAACTGGGTCTTCCTCTACCTGAGGAAATATTAATATAACTATATTCTGTAATATCTGCACTATGAATTTATATATAATCCAAAATGTAGACAACTCATGTATTTTGGTAGGAGTCAGAAATATAATTCAATTTTATGTTAGAATTTTTTTTTTTTTTTTGGTCTGTGCCTTTTTATATTAAATTACATGTACTTTCAGTAGGAAAGATTTGGTATTCATTAATGCAAAACTCCTGTTAGTCTTCTGCCTAGGTTGTTTTTGCAGTTGCAGACTTTGAATTTGGACTTCCCACAGTTGATGTGAATACTCTATGCAGCTCTTCATGCATAATTTGATGTGGTCTGACCATATTTACCATGTTAATTGAGTTACACTTATAACTTGGCTTTGATACTGAGCTGCTCAGTATTGGCAGGATTTATGTATTCATGCCTAGAAGCAGAAACAAGAAAGAGTATACCTTACTACCATGCCGATATTCTAACTAGCCAGTTTATGACACTATTTATACCAGTAGCTACTAGGATATCCATAGTAGTAGGTATCCATGTATGAGAGACGTTTCTTAAAGATACATGTTTTAGGGCTCAACAAAAAGTTATTTGTAGATAGACTTGCCTCTGTGCTTAAGCCAGGTCTTTACTAAAATCCTTATTGCCACAGTGCTAACTTAGAGGTAATAAGCTCCATGCATCCACCAATATAATATGCTTCAACATTGCATCCACTTGTTAAAACTTACGTTGTTAGTATTTTTAATATAAAAGTTGTATGAAATCCCAGTGTATTTCTCCTCGCAATGTTTTGATGAAGCATTATTTATTCTATTTATAGAAAATTAAAGCATTAATGATGCTTCTTGTTTGAGAGGTGAGAACGTGCAGCAGTGTTTCCAAAATACTATGCCTTGATTTGTCCAGGTCAGATGCAGACTGGGGCACCTCAACCCCAGGCTCTTTTAGCCTAGATGAGTTTTCTTCCTGCATAAAATAGGAGCTTTGCAGGAAACAGAGCAACCTGCTTAGGGCTGGGATATGGCTGGGCTCCGGAGGCTAATACCATTGAGTGATCTTTCCTCTCCCACATTTTATGAGATATAATTTTTGAAATAAATTAAAATTGTTCTGGTACAGAATGTATGTTCCCAAATGAATGATGAACAATATATTTGTCAGAAGCTCTTATAATACTCTCATCAAAATCAGTGGACAAATATCTCACAGATTGCAATAGTTTTTTGATCGAGCTCATTTTTATCAATGCCATCAACATTTAAGATTTCTTTAACTCTGCCTTAACTGCCTGACAAATAGATCAGCCTATCCTGGAGCAAGAACTTGTG
This sequence comes from Antrostomus carolinensis, assembly GCF_000700745.2. Taxonomy (NCBI): domain Eukaryota; kingdom Metazoa; phylum Chordata; class Aves; order Caprimulgiformes; family Caprimulgidae; genus Antrostomus; species Antrostomus carolinensis. Next base: position 3,761 of record NW_010298386.1, read on the forward strand.
ATCTGTCATAGCCTTTTTGTGAATAATATGCCCTTAAAGCTCTCAGGTATAATGTAGAATACCAAGATAAAACATGAGACAACTAATCATCATTCCTGTGGTGTTTAGGGCCTTTATTCCTATAATTTATATTTTTCTTTTAACCTTCCACTTTTTCTTTCTTGCTTGTACCTAGGGATATGTTAATTCTATAAAAGTTATGCCTTGTTTTTGAAAGAATGTAAAATCTTGATAGCTAAATAAATTTTTAAGCACTTAGCTGCTCACTAGTACTGGGTTCCAACAACAGTTTACATTTTCAGTTGTAGGAAATCCTATCTGGCAAATACTTCAGTCAGTACTAGTAGACTTCCTGTTTGAAAAACTGAAGTGTTATTTCTGTTTAATTAAAACAAAACAAAACAAAAAAACCCCTTGCCATTCTACCAGTTATCAATGTAGTAGTAATGCTTCTGGCTCCAGTTTCAAGAGGTATTTGAAAATAGTTCCTTAAAAATTAGAAATTTTTAATGGAATTAAAATACTACAGAAGTATTTGGGTCCTCCATAGAAGTACAGATATTCACTGAAGTTGGTGAAGCTGAAGCTAAAGCACATGTCTTATGAGGAGCATCTGAGACAGCTGAGGTTGTTTAACCTGGAGAAAAGAAGGCTGAGGGGAGACCTTATCACTCTCTGCAACTACCTGAAAGGGTAGTAATTTCTTTACTGAAAGGGTTATCAGGCATTGGAACAAGTTGCCCAGGGCTGTGGTGGAGTCCCCATCCCTGGAGGTATTTGAGTCACGTAGACATAGTGCTTAGGGACATGGACTTGTATTAGGTTAATGATTGGACTTGATGATCTTAAAGGTCTTTTCCAGTCTAAGCAATTCTGTGATATTAAGGTAGATTGTTCTAAGCTACGAGACGTACTAGAGAAAATATATATGTACATTTTTGCTTAATGACATTCATTTTGAGGCCTGAGGTTTTGGGGGAGACAGTGCCAGAGAGGTTTCCAACTTCACAACTGAAATACTTATCATTATATGATCTTATCTCAAAAGGGCATGAATTTTGCAAATAGCACTTCAAGGAGTTGCATTTTATGCTTAGTAATATAGAAACTTACATAAATCAGTTAATTATTTTGCTGTTTTTATTGGATAATTAGTAATTTTACACCTATTATTTTCTTTAAGGAAAAGAAGCAGCATTTCTACTTCATTGTAAACCTTATATCTTGAAGCATTTGTAAGAAAAAACATTTTCCTTCATGCTAATTAACAAGAATTTTTTTGTCCTTTGGAGCAGAAACACAAGTATAATAGCTGCTATGAGAGAGCATGAGGAACAATCACTTATTCCTGACAAGATCCCACTGAACAATGACATAAATTTTGGAAAGGGTTGTACACTCTCGAGGAAACGGTTTTGGATGCTACCTTCTGACACTATACTAAATTCAAGATTATTAATTTATTCACAGTACAGACATTAATTGTTATTTTTCAGCACCTTTTTATTGTTTTGTGGTGCTTTGTTGTTTTTGTTGTAGATTTGTTTTGTTTTTTCTCCTCAGAATATTGCAACTCAGAATTCCAATGGACCATACTTTATTTTCAAAATAATCTAGGATATTCCAATGACAATCAGGAATCAAAAAAGCAAAAGATCTTCTAAAAAAAGAGTCAGAAAAAAATATTGATTCTGTAAAATTAGATAGAAAGTAAAATATGAATAAGTAAATTTTCGAATTATCCTTCAAGATTTCTTCTTCCTTTCAAAAACTAGATATTCCTTCACAATAAAAAAAAAAAAAAAAAAAAAAAAGGGGCATAATAACCCTTTAATTTTGGTAAAATGCAATGCATCATTTAACTTAATAATAGAACTACTATGTGTTAAATTTATGGTTCATGGTGAAACACAGTCTTTTCATTGTAAAACATTTCCTAGATCAAGCAGTACAAGCCAGTCTCCAATTTTGAAATGACTTTACATTATCTACTTTGTTATTTTTCAATATTTCATGTAAAGAGTGTGCTAGTCATACTTTGACTGTATATTTGTTAAAGTTGTGGACAATCATCTTTGGCCACACCAAGTATGACAACAGATTTTACCTTACAACACATTGTGTCTAAATGAGAATAAATAAAACACCTGGAAAACCAGGAAACCCACACATTGATGGCTCTGCAGACACACTAATCGTGTATATTATGATAAACTTTATTGTATGTTAAGATCAAGAAAACCTTCAATAGGACTGCACAGTAAAGATATCACTGAATGATAAGCATAGTGTCTCTTCCTGGGCATGCTCTGTGCTTCTCAATCATTATGATGTTATAGAAGATGTTAAATATCCTAATATTTTGTTAAAATAAATTTGAAAAAGACCCATGAAGTTGTAAATTTTTTTTAAAGTGTAAACCTTGTCTACCAAGTATGTTTTGGTTATTTATTTGACTAGAGTCTCAGCCAGCACCAAATCATATCTTCTCTACCCTGTATTTAATCTACTTAATATGGCACCAGCAAACTCCGTGAGTCTAAAAACAAAGCTTTCTTAATTTCCTTGGTCAGAAATTGCTTCCAGCTGCTAGATGTGGCAAAATAAACTTCATGCACTCTCCTATAATAAAACTTGAATGAATCACTGAAATTATTGTTATAACATAGGCAGTAAAATTCATTTTGCGTGAATCAGATCAGCTATTTCACTACCTAACAAGCAAAATAAAAAAGATAAATTATTAATTCCCAGCACTTTTCAGAAAGCATTGTACCTCTTGATTAATCTTGTTTGTCCCGGTTTTTAATTTCTAGATTGTCTTAAAACTTCTTCCTTCAGAATTAGGAGTCCCTTATCAGAGTTAGTTCTGTGTGTACTGTTTTACTGACACTGATGAACATACCTCCATCTTTGACAAAGAAAATGGACTGAGCTCCAAGTTATTCATATTACATATCAGCAGATTTAGTAGTCCTTCTTGATTTCTGGCTACTCAGATTATTTATTTATTTGTTTAATTTTTTGTTTGTTTGTAGCTTGGCCCAGCACCATCCAATTTATAAAAGTTTCTTCACAACCTAATACTAATTGTATTTGATTTAGTGCTTATCTTTCATTTTGAAAAGCAGTGAGCAAATCTATGTCACCAATGAAGAGGAAAGCATTCAGGTCAAATTCACCTCAGGTGTAATTCTGCTGAATATAGTAGCTACACCTAGATCTAAAATGGTCCCCTGTCGCTTCAGACAGATTAGTATGTAGTATGTGCTGCCAACTGGAGATCTTGTGGTTATGTGGAATCCACTGTGGGTATGAGCAGAAGTTTAGCAGAGTATATATATGTAAGAGATGAGAAACTTGACTTTTCTACGCAGGAGAATCAAGATAGAATCATCAAATCATAGAATGTATTGGGTTGGAAGAGATCTTCAGAGGTCATCTAGTCCAACCCCGCTGCAGTAAGCAGGAACATCTTTACTAGAGCAGGTTGCTCAGAGCCCTGTCAAGCCTGACCTAGAATATCTCCAGGGATGGGGCCTCCACTAGCTCTCTGGGCAACCTGTTCCAATGATCTACAACCCTCATATTGAAGAACATTTTCCTAGTATCCAACCTAAATCTACCCTTTACTAGTTTAAAAAAATTACCCGCCGTCCTATTGCTATATGCCCTTGTGAACAGTTCATCCCCAGCTTTCTTGCAGACACCTTTCAGGTACAGTAACACTGCTATATGGTTCCCCGGAGCCTTCTCTTCTCCAGGCTGAACAACCCCAACTCTCTTAACCTGTCTTCATAGGAGAGGTGCTCCAGCCCTTTGATCTTGTGTTGAGGACTCCAAAGCTGGATGCAGTACTCCAGGTGGGGTCTCACCAGAGCAGAGTACAGGGGCAGAATCACCTCTCTCAATCTGCTGGTCATACTGCAGAACAGTTTAAATGTGGACTTAAACGTGACATACTGCCTTTTATACCTTAAAAGGATATAAAAGGCAGTATGGTAGCAAGTAAAACACTTGTCCCATAACTGTATTTTATTCTGGTGTATTAACTAGATTATTGCACCTATAAACATGTAAAATAAAGAATAATCACTAAAAGTATTTATTGTGTCTACTAATATTATGTGAAAATTAAGAGCGTAATGATTAAAACTCCTGTGGCAAAAAAACAAACCAAACCAAACCAAACCAAACCAAACCAAACCAAACCAAACCAAACCAAAACATAAACCCAACAAACCACAACTGCAAAGACTTCAGCTTTCTTTTTGGATGCAGACAAGACTGCACTGATGACAGAATTTAGCAAATATAGTAGTGAATATACCATATGAATTTCATAAGTGCATACATGAAGTGCACAAGTTGGAGTATTGACCTTTCTGTAAAAAGGAAGTATTTCAAATTCTAGACAGAGATTTCAGTATTTGTGGGACTGATGGGAAAAAATATACTATTGCTTCTACAAGCAATTAAGATTAATTAAGTTCTTAGTTGTAGTATCCCTAATAGCATGCACTTTCTCATGGAAAAAAACTGGAAAAGAATGAGCTCTGAGATGTCAGAATTAAATCTGAGACATGAAATATCACTTGATACAAGCTGCATGTTTTAGATTAAGCACAAGATAAAATCTTGGATTTGCTCTAATCCAAGAATATTATTTCTTTATGTTGTATGCTGTGCAAAATTTCTCCCCATCAAATCATGCTTTGAAATCCAGCATTTATTTCATCTTCTTAGGAAAGCCAAGGCCCTGACAGTTAAATTTGGCCAGAGATATCAAAAGCAACAAAAAAAGCTTTTATAGGTACATTGGGGAGAAAAGGAAAACTAAGGAAAATATGGGCCCTCTCCAAAAGGCAACGGGAAATCTGGTCACCCAGGACATTGAGAAGGCTGAGGTGCTCAATGACTTTTTTGCCTTGGTCTTCACCAGTAAGGGCTTGTGCCACACTGCCCAAGTCCTAGAAAGCAAAGGAAGGGTCCAGGAGAACGAAAAGCTGCCCACTGTAGGAGAAGATCAGGTTCGAGACCATCTAAGGAACCTGAAGGTGTGCAAGTCGATGGGTCCCACCCTCAGCAAGTTTGCCGACGACACCAAGCTGTGTGGTGCAGTTGACATGCTGGAGGGATGGGATGCCATCCAGAGGGACCTCAACAGGCTTGAGAGGTGGGCCTGTGCTAACCTCATGAAGTTCAACAAGGCCAAGTGCAAGGTCCTGCACCTGGGTCAAGGCAATCCTAAGTACAAATACAGTCTGGGTGATGAATGGCTTGAGGCCAGCTCTGAAGAGAAGGATTTGGGAGTGGTGGTAGATGAGAAGCTGAACATGAGCCAGCAATGTGCACTTGCAGCCCAGAAGGCCACTTTTATCCTGGGCTGCATCAAGAGAAGTGTGGCCAGCAGGTCGAGGGAGGTGATTCTCCCACTCTGCTCTTGTAGATCTCCAACAGGAGTACTGCATCCAGTTCTGGAGCCCCCAACACAAGAAAGACATGGAACTGTTAGAAGAAGTCCAGAAGAGGGCCACGAGGATGATCCGAGGGCTGCAGCACCTCTCCTATGAGGACAGGCTGAGAGAGTTGGGGCTGTTCAGCCTGGAGAAGGGAAGGGTCCGGGGAGACCTTATAGCAGCCTTCCAATACCTGAAGGGGGCCTACAAGAAAGCTGGGGAGGGACTTTTTACAAAGGCAGGTAGTGATAGAACAAGGGGTAATGGCTTTAAACTGGAAGAGGGGAGGTTTAGACTAGATATTGGGAAGAAATTCTTCACTGTGAGGGTGGTGAGGCAGTGGAACACCTTGCCCAGAGAAGCTGTGGATGCCCCCTCCCTGGAAGTGTTCAAGGCCAGGTTGGATGAGGCTTTGAGCAACCTGATCTAGTGGAAGGTGTCCCTGTTGATGGCAGGTGGATTGGAACTAGCTGATCTTTAAGGTCCTTTGCAACCCAAACCTTTCTATGTTTCTATGATTCTATGATTCTGTGTATAAACACTACTAAATTCATAATATGACAGTCTTGATTCCCTATTTCCTATGCTTTAGCATTTCCACTGGTCCAAGTTCAAAACATGAACAAGCCGAATTTTCATGCTGAATAAAGAGTAGAGGTATTTCAAATATCAAGCTATATTTTTATTTCTCTAGCACATCTTAAGGCACGTAAGTTGGAAAAAGAAGCAGTTTATGTTTCTAGATTCCACAGAGAAACTGAACTAAATTCTGTCACACAAGCCTTCACACACTACAACACCAGACAACCTTCAAAACTAGACATCCCCATTCTCAAGCTCTTTATGAGTATCTCGTGTTGTAAGCAGTGTCTACACAAATGACAGTGAACAACAAATAAGAACTAAACCAAGCATTGCTATAATTTGACTAAAATTAACATTTAGGATGAGGAAGAAAATCTGTAGAGGATTCTGTAATGGATCCTAGTCCACAGCCAGTGATTTTGTAATTAAGGCATACTTTCTGCTTAGAATAAGGAACAGGAGCAAAAAGTTGAGGCTGAGCTAACAATATAAGATCTTTATTTAATATTTTTTTTTAACAAGTTATTTATATTGGCAAATATATACTTCCATTACAAATTAATGAACAAGTGAAAATAAGATTTGCCCTCTTTAAATAGAAGGCTGAGGAACAGAGGCTGAAGGTCAGGAGTGTTTATGTTTTGCTGAGGCAAATTAGCTTTTATTCTCCTGTTACCACCCTTTTTATATCCTGGCAGTGAAAAATAATGCTTCAGATGTGATGTAGCAGTAAAGAGCAGAATGTAGACATGTTGGTCAAAAACAGAATACTTCATCAGAGCATCAATCAGAAACAATTCCATGTAAAAAAGAAAGTATAAATTAGGTCTGCAAACCAGAGAGACTTGAAAGCACTAAGACAAAGACACATTGTGGAGGAGTATTTGTTTAGGATTCTTACATTACAGCCACGTATTGTACCCTTAAAAAGCTTTTCAAAGGCAGAAAGAAAAGCCTATTAATAAAAAAAGGACATGACACACAGAGAAGTCACAAGACTGGTTAGACGATCTTGTGTCTTTTTTTTTCTTTTCTTTTCTTTTTTTTTTTTTCCCCCCTAAATTGCTGGAGACTCTGCTTATTCAATCATGCCGCTAAAATGCATGCAGTGTATCAGTCACGGCATAACTACTTATCAACAGAAATGCGAAGGTATTGTGTGGTTGCCTAGTATGTAAGCTGAGAAAATACTTTCCCGTAATTTTGTTTTCCTGATATTGCTGACAGAAGCCTTTTGAGGTGTTTTTTTTTTTGTTTGCTTGATTTGTTGTGGGGATTGTGTGTGTGTGCACACGTGTTTGTGTTCTTTTTTTCTGGTGCACAAATGTCAAATTTATGTCTCTACTTCACAAACTAAAACTGAGTGCTCCACAGTAATTCAATAAAATTTGCTTGATGTTGAGGGCTTTTATATTCCTAAGTGTAAGGTTTCTTGCCACTGTAATTTTAGAAATACATATTAAGGAAAAATTCCCCATTACTCATGAGTGTGATGTCCGATTCTAAAATTGTCTACAAACATTCAGCCTAGTGAAGCATGACAGTATCTCATCACTTGCAGAGGCATTTACTTTCTACTATACACCAGCAATATTTTAGAGATAATTATTTGTGTTATTGTTATTGTGACAGTAAAATAAGTTTCCACAAATTTACAAAATGTAGAACCATAGAAAGGTTTAAATAAGATTTCCAGAAACTTAGTATTTTATACAATTATCATCTCATAATGTGGAAAGTAAAATGAAAAATCCCACAAACTCCATCTCCTTCTCACCTTCCTAATATATTATATTTCTTTCTGTGTTCATCTGTGTATGTAAATGTGCATGTATAGAATTTCATTAATGGTACAAGGCTGCCATCTACAGGCTATACAGGAAAAATATTTTAAGAGGCTCGAAATTGGATAATTTGTAATATTTTTTTTTAAAGCAAAGAAAGTATTATGTGTGGGTTGTTTTTGGTTTGTTTGTTTGTTTTTTCAAAACGTTTTGCTAATCTCTCCTGTAAGCCCTGAGAAATAATTTTGTAGTTGTTATTTATACTGGAATCGTCTTGTTTAGGGTTTTACAACACATAGATCCAAGTGAGCAAGCCCTACATTTAACTCTCACAAGTTAATGTTTTGCCTTTCTGTGTACAAATATGCTTCTTCACAAAATGCATTTAAATTCTATTACTATGCAATAGGAAAATGTCAGATATGAGTTACTGATTACCACAATATATTAAAAATAAAACTAAATATTTTAAATCATAGAGATAAATCATGTAGTAACAGTGTTTCTTTTAGACACATATGTCTAATCAAATAGAATCGGTCTTCAGACATATATACAGTAAGTCTTTTACTTAGAAAATAAGCATTTATGTACATTAACTGTATTTAGCCATTATTTTTATACAATGCATTTTCTTTCTTTTTGACCATCATGAATCCAAGCAATTATTGCTCTTTTCTATTAAAAAAAAAAAATGCCACCACAAAAACTCTTCACCTTGTATTTAATTTATTATATATATTTTGAATCTTGTTAATTCCAAAAAAAGAATAAGCCAGGAAATGTATAATCTGAATAAACTTAACCATTTCAATTGACCTTTGATCATAGTCATTTCCAGAACTCCTG
>NW_010298386.1:12471-16390 GCF_000700745.2 Antrostomus carolinensis
TGAAGGCAATGAGAGCTTTGCATAAAAAATATAACAAGATTGTGCATGGTAATCAGCTACAAACTTCTAATAAGAATCATTATGCTGCCCTAATAATAACTATATTTAAGATGAGTAATAATAAACTAATCAACAATGGATTGTTTTGTATTAGTCTTGTCTTTAACTATTAGAACAACAAAAAACCTATGATGCATATATTAATTTTTATGAGTACAGTATTATATGTGTTATGCAATACACAAGGATGGTTGGGAGAGCTGAGTTGATTGATCCTGAAGAAGGGTAGGCAAAGGCAGACTCTAATTGCTCTCTTCATTTACTTACGGTGTAGATTTAGAGAAAATTGATCTAGACTCTTGGTTGTACTATGCAACAAAAGAAGAGATATTGGACGCAATTTTCAAGAAGGAATGCCCCAATCAGATAAAAAGAAGGGAAAAAAAAAAAATGTGACTAGACCCTAGGCAATCTGATCTACCCTCAAATTTGGTCCTGATTTGAGAGTAGTGTCAGATTAGATTTCCAGAAGTCCTCTCTACTTTATTTTTTCTAAGATACTAGGATTTTTGTGAAGATTTTCCCATCAAATTTTCCCACTAAATTTATGTTGATTTCAGTGGGATTTGGATCGCGCAGTTACAGAGCAGATGCTAATGTAGTTTGAACCTCACACCTGTGAGTGTTTATGAATAAAGGAAAAGCGCAAACTCAGTGCTAAACAGAAATCCATTTCTGCCTTGAGGAGTTAATTAGCAATTGATTTAAACTAGCTGTAAACACATATTTGCTGTTAATGATTCTGAACAGTGTTCTTTAGGGATCAGGTATGAAAATGTAAGTTTAAAAACCCTCAAAACAAAGAAAAGAGCCACCTCCACTCTTTAAAACTCTTCTTGATTCATATTTTGAAATTTTAATGATAATATATTAGCCACACAAGAAAACAAGTAAACAAAAATAGGGCCTAATGTTATCTAGGTTCACTAAATGGCTTATGACAACAATTTATAGTGCATTTTATCATAAGACACAGACAAGAATTGAGAGTGGGTAAACTGACAAGTTTAACTGATTACACCAAGTGAAAAACAAGAAATGTATTTGCTGCTAAGGCACGCTGGAGTAGAAATGCGTATGTATTCAAAACAGAATTACAAGAAAGCAGTTATAACAGGTCTAACACTACCAATATTTTGTGAGTTTTATGGTATGTAAGGTATGAAGTAAAGAAAAAAAAAAGACAGGGAGATGACAAAAAGAAAGAAAAAAATATTGATGTAATGTTTTCACATTTGTTTTTTTAATAACCTTCAGAAAAAAAAAAAAAACAGAAGTCACTGTCTAATGATAAAGGTAGCAAAAGTATTTGAAGAATCTTTTGTGTTTTGTTTAAATGCCACTTTACTGAAGAGGAGATTACCCTGTGAATCTTTTTTACTGCACAATAAGTTCATTTAAAAAAAAAATTAAAAAAAAAATCAATGCTTTAGCAAGGCTTGACCAAGATGTACTGTGAATCGGGAGGTGGTGCTAGGCATAAGGGAATGTAACTGGAAGTTCATGACTACTTCACAGGCCACAAAGAGAGTCTTGCATCTAGCAGGGAAGTGGAGAGGTTACTTTGAAGAAATTGTTCCCCTCTAAATCCATAAATGATTTCTAGACACTGCAGCATGTCCTGTCTCTAGGTTTCTGGTCAACTATTTTTACTAAACGGGTGGAAAAACATGTAGTCCACTGAAACACCACCACTGTAATCAATTTAATAACAAAATCAGAAAATAACATGACTAAAACTGGTATTTGTTTAGAATAGTTATTACACATAATGGAAGTTTTGTAGAAGAAACCAAACAGTCATTGTGACTCTTCATTTTTGTCTCAAATCCATATATCCATGAGAACTCCAGATGTGTCTTATCAGATCAGAGTATAGGGGAAGGGTCACTTCCCTTGACCTTCTGACAACACTTCTCCTAATGCAGCTAAGAAGGTTGCTGTCCTTCTTTGCTGGAAGGATGCATAACCCACAAAATCCATGTTTGTTTTCAGAGTCAGTAAATATGCGGTCATGCAAACTAGGGGGTGTTTTTGTTTGTTTGTTTTGTTGGTTTTTTTTCCCAAAAAAAATCTTATGTGCCAAAATAAGCTGGCCCTAAGACTTCTGTATCCTACTGGCTGCTTCTATGCTGCTAGAGGTACTACAGACAGTGATTCAGGCTGAGTTTGGACCCTAGCAACCTCTGCATGTAAGAACATGTCTGTAAGTAGCTGCGTTATTTTGAACTTTAAATCTAGGTGTGATGTGTGAATTGAATATTATTGTTATAGTTCAATTACCCTGAAAAATAGCACAGAAGTGTACAAATGTATAAAATATTCTGTTTTCAATTCAGTTAAATTTGTTTGCTTTTAGTCTTGATCACTCTGTTGGAAGAACTATCAAAAGTATTTTCGCAGTATTTGAGTCTCAATTAATCCACTAATTTAACTGAGCTTTCTGTATTTAGGTACATGTTACCCTTTGAGAGTAATATTTGTGTAGCATACTTAGTAAAAATCTAATTTGCAATCAAAATATTCCCTTCAAATAATTGTCCAATATTTAAGTAAATTTTGCATCAGTTTAAATTAGTTACACAGCGCAGTAAGTTCTAAAGTTATAAAAGAAGGAGCTCTGATTCTGCCTAAATATTCTCCATTTCTATATAAATGTGGTTCCTTCCACAAAACAAGAGTAAGCAAGCTGTGTGTCTTGTTCCACTACTGCTAATCGCTTTCTGCTACTTTAATAAGCTGCAATGGAACTAATCTGAAGTATACTTACTACAGTAAAAGAGAATAAAACAACATCTGCTATAAAAATATCCATCAGTAGCCCCATATTCTCAAAGCCTTCTGCAAGCTGGTAATAAGGAGATATAAATGACTTGGCTCTGCGATTTTCGAGTTGTGCAGTCAGTGTGAAATACAGAGATTATAAAATGTTCCTCTGTCACATATTTTGGTGGTGATTGGACTGTCTAGTAAAATATGGGATTTTTTTTCCTAGTACATTAAGATAATAACAATAACTGTAAAACTAATATCATTCTTTCCTATAATTGCTGTTATTCATCATATGGCATGAGAAATTCAGGAACAAATATACACCACTTTGTTTCATTGTAGGCTCCTGGATAAAACTATTGCATTATTTCTGAGACTTTCTTACTTAAAGCATTATTCAAGGAAATTATATAATAATGGCTGCGTACATTTGAAGATAAACTTATGGAAATCAGATCATATTAATAGTTTTATGCCTTCCAGCAGTCTTTCTGCCCACTCTTGGAACAGAAAGTCTGTGTACTGAGGCTATCAGTGTTACCAGTGACACATACTCTCTAGTTAATACATCGATATGATGTGGTACCTTGACACCTTGCCTAAATTACTTGCATTCCACCATAGCTCTTGAAAAGTCAAAGAAAAAATATACTCAGATTCTAAAAATGAAGAAATTTCAGCAAGTGATGTTTTGTGGAAGTAATTTGGAAGCTATGGCTTCATTATATTCAACTTTTCCCTGCCTTTGCCCCTTTGATGAAATTTGTCAGGCCTTTTACTTATGTGATTTTCCAAATATTTAATAGAATCATAGAATGGTTTGGGTTGGAAGGGACCTTAAAGATCATTTAGTTCCAATCCCCCTGCTATCAGCAGGGACATCTTACACTAGATCAGGTTGCTCAAAGCCTCATCCAGCCTGGCCTTAAACACATCCAGGGAGGGGACATCCACAACTTCTCTGGGCAACCTGCTCCAATGTCTGACCACCTTCACAGTGAAGAATTTCTTCCTAATATCTAATCAAAACCTACCCTCTTTCAGCTTATACCCATCTCCCCTTGTTTTGTCACTACCTGCCTTTGTA
>NW_010298387.1:0-9261 GCF_000700745.2 Antrostomus carolinensis
GGTGGCACGCGGCTGAGGGCAGTTGAGGGCTGAGGGCGGCACGCGGCTGAGGGCAGCTGAGGGCTGAGGGCAATGACGGCCCCAGGCAGCCTCCCATAGCGCCCGGCCCACGGAAGGAGCGGGTGCGTGACAGGAATGATGGACACTCTGGCACTACACGAGACCGCCGAGCTGTTTCAGGGTAGGCAACCAGTCTTTCTTCACCAGAGAACATGAAACTCGTAGCGTTGTACATCACTTTTTCAAAGAAACCTGTTCAAACCTGCCAGTCTCTCCCCCCAGGTAACAAGCGATAGAACGAGAGAAGAAATGGCCTCCAGTTGTGCCAGGGGAGGTTTAGATTGGATATTAGGAAAAACTTCTTCACCAAAAGGGTTGTCAGGCATTGGAACAGGCTGCCCAGAGAAGTGGTTGAGTCACCATCCCTGCCACATCTACATCTCTTTTACATATAAACAACATGTAGATGTGGCACTTAAAGATGTGGTTTGGTGGTGGACTCAGCAGTTTTTAGGTTAAGGGTTAGACTTGATGATCTGGAGGGTCTTTTCCAACCGAAGTGATTCTATTACTCTATGATTCTGTAAACTGGAAGTACGAAAGAACTGAACATTTCTATGGCAATTTATATTCAATTACATCTGGTCAAATGAAATGCAAAGTTGTTGGGTTTTTTCCAACCACTACGATCCTGTGATTCTATGAAATAAGTTGGTAGCACATTTAGCTACCTTGTGTTTTTAGGTTTTTAGATAGACATTGAAGCTGAGGATCATTTTAACACAATGATGCTAGTTAAAAATTAGTTAGTGAACAAAAAAGTGGGAATCCATTAAGCTGAGTGGTGCAGTTGGTACACTAGATGGAGTGACATCCAGAGGGACCTGGACAGGCTCGAGAAGTGGGTTGGATGGGCCCCTGGGCAGCCTGATCTAGTGGTTGGCAGACCCTGTCCACAGCAGGGGGATTGGAACTGGATGGTCTTTAAGGTCCCTTCCAACCCCAAACCAGTCTGTGATTCTGTGAGTCACGCTTCGATGCGCTAGGATGAGCTGGGCTATTTAAACAGAAAGGACTTACCTTCTTAGGTGTTAACCGACTAATCCAAATATTTTTCTCTTATCAAGTCTTGCTTTTTTTATTTGACATACACTAGAGATTTATTCTTTTAATTAGTTCTTAACATAAAGGCTCTGAACCATATTTCTGCAAGCTGTACACTGCCCACACATACCCAATGGTCTGCAAGTTATTTCTTACTTTATTCTTGTGTGTAATTAGTGACAAATATTTCACCATCACCAAACGTGACAGTGTGAGGTGTTTGTAGGGTTTGTGAGTGCCTGAGATTGTTGCTATTCCATGCAAAGCCAGAGGAGAACTCCAAAGCCTCCTTATGCAAATCAGGGAACAGTGTCCTCCAATACTCACAATATGCCTGCAGATAAATATACGTTAATACATCTAAAGACTACCTTGTGAAGAAAGCTATAATTAAGGCTAATTAGGGTAAGGTGATCAAAATGGTATTCTTTGTCAGTGTGCTTGTGAATTGGCAAAACCAGAAAACCATAAATCACCTACCTGACAGCAGTATGTGCAACAAGACATGAAATATTAAAGAATATTTCCCTTTGTAGTGGACATTTCAAGGATGCAGTGGTAGTGAAAATGCTGACTTGTTTATTACAAAGTTTAAAATTGGAAATAGCTATACATTGTACAGTTTTTTTTTTTTTGCTTCTCAAATAAATTTGAGATAAATCTAATAATAGCTGATATACACCAGAACACTTTGTAGATCTATAGAGTTTTCAAAACCTTTAGGTACAGAGGTATCTGTAAAAGGGTGTAATGACTCATAAACATTCTCAGGGAAATCAGCGAGTTATTCATTATAGTTGCTACTGTCTTACTCGTTCTCTTCCACATTATACTGCTATTAAACACTTTGCAAAACTTTGAAAACTTTCAGTCAAATTTAATCAAGGATTTTCAAGCATAAATTTTTCCCCTATGTATTTGAGTGAGTTTTGGGTTTTTTTTTCTTTGAGAAGTGTTAACAGTCCTCTAAAATGGCTAGCAGAGCCTGAGAGCTTTGGGAAACTGGTGTTTGTATTGGTGCTGTTTGCCCACATTCAGCAAACTCAGCCGAGTTTGGCTAGTATACAAACAAAAACAATATAAAAGGGGAAAAAAAACCCAACCCAAAATAAAAGGTAATCCGGAGATCTGCTGGAGCATTACAGCAGATTGTTATAGCTGACAAGCACAGGACATGCCACAGATCAGAATCACTAGCCTAGGAACAGTGTTTCCTCGGAGCGGTGCCGCCATTACCAGGTGCAGCCCAGACACTGGAATAAAAACCAGTATGTTTGTCTCTCCGATCTTCCAGTAACCTCCTGTGAGCACGGCCAAGCGGACAGGTGTTCTTTGCTTGAAGAGCAAAGCCTGTACAGAACTGAACGTGCCAACTGTTTATATGCCACCTGATGAAATACTTGTGAGCAGGATGAGGAAGAGACATGTCAGTATCGGTGCGCACAAAGCTTCGGTTCAAAGAGTATTACTGGGGTGGGACGTTGGAACAGGGAAATGGCGCAGTAAGATTGCCCTGATTCGTATTAAGGTCATCATCAAATGAGGCAGGACTAATCTGGTAACACAGCAGTAAGATCAGATGTATGCCAGTGGTACAGTAAAAGGGTTCATTGCTTCCCCAGTCTGATATTTAATATTTTAATTCCTAAACTTCTATATCTGCATTAAAATATATATTTAGTATGTGAAAGACCAGATCCAGTGTTTAAAGTATGAGTGTTCTAAGACTAGCTCTCTTTTCAGGTGAGCTCTACCATTCACAGCATTTTTCTCCTAAACCAACATGACCATTTCAGCTGTTACAACTGTATGTAATATACTCTGTTTCCTGGTTGCCATAAAAAACTCTTGTTATCTTCTCAGAGAGCAGAGGTTGAGCTGAGGTGGATTATAGAGAATTTATTCCGGATACTGGAGCTACTCCTCCAGGGAATTGCTGAACGTGACTAGGGATCTTTAATACTCAAAAATATACACATGGGATGGCCATATAATTTAAATGTAGGCTCCTAATTTCAGTATGTTAGTTAGGAGGCTGGTCTTATCAGACTCTGGAGTAGAGCAAAAGGCGGATCCAGAGGCTAATTCAGAGCATGTAATGTTAGGCGGCCTCGGAAACACAAAAAGGAAGCATGGACTTTCCCAGAGAACATACTCTTGTCTTCCTCTGTGCTGTTCTGTTCCAGCTCATCAGGTTCTGATGTCATCCGACTATTGAATACATGATGAGAGAACAAAATTTATAGGTTTTAATCCTTATAAATGCTGAAGCATGATTATTATTCCTGTTGCAATCAATAAGGTCTTCCACAGGAAGATTGGACACTGAGAGGTAAATCAGGAACTCAGTCCAGGAAAAGAAGATGTTGCTAGAAACAGTGGAAGCACTGTGGCTAGATCTCTCTCATGAAGGGCCCTGAAAATGTATTTTCTGCTGTCCCTGGCTACTACAATTTTGACTAATCTGCTTTCCTAGAACTACTCTTGTGGATGGGGGGAAAAAAAAAGAGGGTGCCAGAAGAATGTGTTTCTTTCTCTGTCTCACAGGTGTCTCTTGCTTGCAGCACAGAGGGTCACCTTCTGCTTCAGCATTAAAAATCCCCGAGTTGTGGCATCTGACTGCAGAGTGTTCCTGTGGAAATACCAGTCACGCAACACTAGGAACCCTGTTTTGAAATGTCCTTGCGTTGCTAGACTGTGTTAGTATGTCTGCACTATTTGTAATTACTAGTACAGCTACAGTGCTTACCACAGTTACAAGAATGATCTAGACTGTTGGTAAGATAAATATTTGGTAAATTTAATTATTGCAAGTTATTTGATATAGATCATATGCTCAATTTGGGTTTTGCATCCACAGCTCATTAAATGTGCAAAAACTGATAACAGAAAGATGGTACAGTTTCTTGACAGTTTTTAAAACAGCCTCACCTAAAATAAATTCTACTTGATTGTTTTATTTTTAACTGAGATTCAGAGTAGGCAATAAGCACAAATATTTATATAATAGATACAATGTTACCATGTGAAGATTTTCCAGATCCTACTTTTCATTTGTTCTATGCATGTACTTTTACCCTCCATAAAAAAAGATACAGTGTCTTTCACACTTTGTAGCTTGGTCAAAAATTCAAGAAAGTAGAGAAATAATTCTTAGTTTAAAAATAATTGGAAAATTGATTCTTCATGAAACTAAGGTCAGATTTCTCCTTTCTGGGGGCAGAAGAGGGAGGTGAAAGGAAGCTTCTAGTTGTGGCATTCAAAAAAGAATTGGTAAGTTTCTGCTGTGTGAAACATAGGTCTGGTTCTCCTGCTGAGTGAAAGATGGCAGCACGCTATCCATGAGTTACCTGGAGCTGGCATTGTGAAAAGCACCAGCATCTTTATGCCGAAGGATAAGAACAGCACTTACTAGAAACATGTCTGTGACTTACTGTTGTAGTAGCAGGAACTGAAACCTGTAGTGAGAAGAGTAAAGTGCCTGTCACAATCACAAGCACCAGGATGGTTTCCACTCTGCTGGGTTTGGTATAGCCTTGTATAGACCTGCAGAGCCCAGGTGCAACCAGACTCTTTTCAGAGGTGCACGGGGATGAGACAAGGGGGAACGGACACCAGCTGCAATGTGGGAGGGTTCTAGTTAGACATCAGGAAACAGTTTTTTACTGTAAGGACAGTCAAACGGGTGCCCAAGGCGGCTGTGGAATTGCTGTTGCTGGAGATACTCAAAATTTATTTGGAGAATGTCCTAGACATTGAAGGCAAACCTGCTCTGAGTTGGACTAGATGATCTCCAGAGGTCTCTTCTGACCAATGTTTTCCTAAGGTTCCATGATTCTGACTGGCAATACTGGCAGAGTTCTGAGCACATAAGCGTTCTTTGTTTGACACTTAACACCAAGGTTTCTTAGTAGAGATTTGTGTACTAAAGTGTTCAGTAGTACTCACTTCTGCCACAAAATTACAGAAAACTGCACACACAAGCTACAAATGAAATAATTGTTGATTTTCCTCAAATTTGAGGCATTATTGTTGCAATACTAGGAGCCTTTGTCAAGTGACTCCTGTGTAGACTGAACAGTAAATATTAAAGGAACAGAAGAGCATTCCTCGCTCTTGTTATTGGAAACGCTTCCCATTGCAACTGTGGTACCTGAAATTGATAGCCTTTCTACATGGCTGTCTCCAGATTGCAGACCGTGGCATGAGTCCGTTATTGTCAACAGGACACACTGCATCCCTCCCAGTCCTGCCACAGACACGTCTGGGAGCCTCCTCCATGTCAGGAATTTCCTCTTATACACTAATATTTCCATCATATTGGTGTGTCTGTCCATCTCCCATTTGTAAGGGTTGTGAGTGTTTCTTTCTGCTAATTCAGGAACTTCTCTTCCCTCTCTTATATCCAGGACTCTGTGTCAAAGTTAGGCATTTCTTTGTCTGATGAAGGAAAAGTCAATTACATGATAAGATGAAGGCACCAATTATGGAATAAAGTGCTAATCTACGTAAATAAAGACATCAAAGACATATTCTATCAACTACAAATAAAATAAGACTCCAAGAGTAATTTAGTTTGTTCCTTTGATAATGCAGTCCTCTACCCAGACATTATTTTTTATTAAAAATTAACAAAAATGCACTCTGCCCTAATTTACGTACTTAAAATATTAAACCATTGCTTAAACGACAAGTTAAGCTTAATTTAAAAAGACATTTCAGGTTTCCAGGGAGCATAAAGGAATCATTGTATCATTCAAAATAAGAATAAGCATTTAAAATGAAGAACTGGAAAAGGATAAAATCTTACCCTGACTGCATGAGATGCAAAGGTGAAATTCTGACTAGAAAACTGTATTGCATCATAGTGTGCTCAGACGGATTAATATGAAAACAAGTGTAGCTACTGCACCCTGACTTCCAAGGATCAGCAAATCAAACTATAGAGCAACACAACATTTATAACTGTGTACAACAATACACAAATAAGTCTGAAGCTGAACATCATATTCCTACATAATTATATTGTAAATAACACATTATGCTCTCTTATTAAATGACATATGTCACATTTTCCATAACGAGTGCATATTGACAGCCAAATACATTAGCCAACAATATTTACACTTTAATTACAGCTTTTGAAATGGAAATATGTAACTATATGTGTACATAAGTTGTTAACAGAGCAGAAGTTCATACAATGACATCCATATGCAAGTGTCCTTTATGTAGGTGTCGGTTGTAGGTGGGCAACTATTCCTTACAAAAGGAAGAGTTTAATTTAATAATGTAGGAAACAAGATTTATTATGTCATTAACAAGTAAATTCACTTGAAAATTCTAATAGGCACACAGAGTTTTGTTTTTCAGTCTTAAATGGCTTTTGAATTTAGCTGGATTTTAGAGTTGCTGCTTTGCAGAAGCAGCAGCCAGACTTACTGAGTTCCCTTTGTTATCTCTGGACTCCAAAGTGTCAGTGGCACGGACAGATTATTGCTTAGCAGGATTTCTACTCTGCTACAGTCCTCGGCTGTAATAATATATTAGTCAAGCCAAGGACCTGTTGTGGTACCACAGAGCTTCTGATTTATGAAGATGTCAGCTCCCGAGAATCTGGTCCATCACTGTGGTGGCAACCCTAACAGCATTAGGGGCTCTTGCATGTTTCTACCAGTGGGTTGTAATGTTCCCATCAGGCTATGATTCTTTTTTGCAATATGGTGCTGTCAACACCGTTCTCATCAGTTATACATATCAGTGGATTATTAACAATATTTGTCAGACTTCTATATTAGTTTTGTCCCAGAACAGCCTTGTCTCACTTCAGCAATAGAATTACATTTTGCATTGTCTCAAGAAATGCTTTCAAATTAGAATTGATGTTTCAGTCATATGATTTTTCATTGCTGATGTAATTTAGTTTTCTATCTAAATTTTTATATGAGTATATGACTTATTTTTTTAAAAGTATGATCCTATTAAAGGCAGCTGAAGCACAGAGAGTTCCCCTGCAGAATTTGGGCTAATACCTCTCCCATGCATGGCAGACTAAAAGAGTGGTCAAGACTGATGTAAATTTCAAAAGTAAATTGAAAAGAAACATAGAAGAGGAAAAAACTGAAACCTCAGAACAAGAGTTCTTGAAAAGTATGCATTGAATCAAAATGACAAATGAGTAAGTACAAATGTAAACACTGACCATCCTGTATAATCACTAGGAGAACTATTGCATTTTGTATATTTTGCAGTTAAAGCTATTAGAGGATTTAATTGCTTAAATTGTATACAAAATCACAAAACTTTTACCAGGAAAATATGTGGGAATGTTTTTCCTCTTTGCTGCATGTCCTATTATACTGGAGCAGCTGTGCCAGTACAGTCCCTTCCACGCCCATAAAACTGCACATGCAGAGGGGCCAGCTCAGAACACAGAAACAGAAGCCAAGGACTCATTTTAACTGAAACACGAAATAGCAATTACCTCAGAGCTTCTCACTGCCACAGCTAGGAAGACTCTTGCACATTTAAAGCACACTACCCACACAACAGAATAGCTCTCTCTTTTTTCTTTCTTTTCATTGTACAGCTTCCAATACTGTGGCTGATGGTGGAATTTAGCATGTTTCAGTCTAAGTCATCACTTCAGATCTTGCTCATGCTAATTGTGACCAGAAGTTATTACTTGATTCCCATCTTAAATTATGTTAGTCAGCTTTTTGTAGACAAGAGGAAGACATTGTAAGCTTATCTGACCCAGACAATCTGCACTAGTTCAGCCTTCTACTCCAGCCTTGAGAAGAATGGGGTATTTTACACTGCAGCCCAGAAGGCACTTACCTTGAGAACGAAGGAAGAATTGGGTTTCAGTGGCATCTACCACAATGAGATCCTGTAACCAGAACTGTGTATCTAGGACTTCTGTAATATAAACAGTAATTAAATCCCACTGTCGCATTACCTACTGAAACATTTGCTGAAGGAAATGTGTCTTCCATGATTCTGGCAAAAAGTTATGTAAAAAATTAACTTTTCATCATTTCCCCCCCAAAAAGGAATATACACCAGCTCTTTAATCTCTAAGTGGCACATCTATTAAAATGTCAGATTTAAAGTAAACAAACCGATATATGGAGTGAAGCCACAAGATAATTTTTAATTAAAAAATGGTAAATACCCTATGTATAAAATTCGAAATATTGTAGTAATGCCTGTAGATGTGTAGGTAGCATGAAATAGCAAAGAGGTGTGCTATATTTGGGTTTTTTGACATTTAAAAAGAAACAACAGCCCATTCTGAAGAATAGAAGGAAAGAGGTATTCTCATCTAAATTTGCACAGAATTTATTTGAGAAATTTCCATGAGTGCTTACAGGACTTGAATCCTCACATAACAAAAAGCCACTAGAAGTCTTTCCCAGTATCCTTTGGAAGAAACAGTACAGCTGATTCAAATCACTGAAATAAAACAGCAGGCCACCTGGGACATTTTTCCTCTAGGAGTCACAGAGATCCTTTCAAGTGATCTATAGTTCAAAGAAAATTGGCTTAAATTCTGATGTACTTTATTGTCATTCGCCACTGTTCTCTCATTGTTTTGCAGGGACATGGGATAACGCTGATCATTTAATCACAGTGGTCCCGATGTGGAATTCTCAGTACAAACTCTTTTTTCCTTCCTTTTTTCCCCTGTAAATACATTTATTTTTCCTGTCACATGACCTAGAAGTTGGTTAGTGATTCAACGTATGGTCAGTCAGTTAGAACAAGATTGAATCTGTTAATTTTCAAATGGCCATAAATTTCCATTGCTCAAATGAAGCGTAAAACATTTTCTGAGCCAAGAAGGAGCTTGCTTTTTAGCCACCAACAATTGACAGTGTCTACCTTTAAACTACTCCACATAAAAACACCAAGAATTATATTTCTGAAATATTGTGGATGCCTGAACATATCAGTGATCAGCATATTTGCAGAAAAATGCTTTTTTCAGTCCCTGCATCCAAGCTTTCAGTCACTCAAGTCATGTCTTCTACGAGCAATATGTAGAAAAACTGATACAGATACACCCTTCTCTTAACACCAACACGACAAAAAGAAGGGAGCAGTGACTCTGGAGAGATGTCTCTTCTGCCACAAGTAAGATTATAGGGGAAA
>NW_010298387.1:9288-23082 GCF_000700745.2 Antrostomus carolinensis
GCTAAATCCTGGACTTGTAAGCAGTAACTTCATCAGAAGGCTGCCAAGTCAAACCACAATGGTGAATCAAACCATTGAGGAAAGGATTCTGTAAAAGACTGTCAAGATGAGCAAAAAAACGCAATGAGGGCTGAGTGACAACAAATACATGTGAAAAACCTCTGGATTCTTATAGGGACATCTTGAAACACCTTAAAATACAGTGGAAATTTTGCATTTGAATTCTTTTAGTGCCTAGAAATCAGAGCTATAATAATTAATAACCACATTTCATAATCTAGGCAAATAGCAGATGATAGATAGATTTTTTTATATAGGAAAAGTGTCCCTTATTACATTTTCCAAACTCTGCTTACCATTAACATTTTAGATCTACATCACATTTAAGATGCTTAAATCAAACTGCTTAATATTCTGGACTGACAGGCTCATTAAGCTGAACAGTAGGATTGCTGTCATATGCACTTCAGGCACTTACAGTAGGAAACTTTCTATTTTTAATTCCAAATATTTAAAGGGAAATCTATTGTTAAAACTGTAACTATGTTTCTTTTCTTTGAGAGGCATTACTGTATGTTTGACACCTCATCTCTGATGATATTTTGGTTGTCTCTTACATTCTAAACTACGTAAAAGAGTGCTGTGTGCAACGGCTTTGGTGTAGTAGTTACCCATTCTTTAATCAGTTCATAATCTCTATTAATTTGTGTTTGTCAAAGAATCATAGGTGTTCAGGCTGGTAACATTGTACACTAACTCCCATTTCATCTATATTATTTTAATACATGAAAAAATATACCTACCAAATTGTATTCAGTGCAAAGAACAA
The DNA here is from genome assembly GCF_000700745.2 of Antrostomus carolinensis. Classification (NCBI taxonomy): domain Eukaryota; kingdom Metazoa; phylum Chordata; class Aves; order Caprimulgiformes; family Caprimulgidae; genus Antrostomus; species Antrostomus carolinensis. The sequence goes on from NW_010298387.1 coordinate 10,118, forward strand.
AACAATTTTGCAGAAAAAAATGTTTCTCCCAGCCTAGGTTTATCAAAATTATTTAGCGGTGCTTCACAGCGCTGACAGCCTCTGGTGGAAGCCTCCCCAGTGTTGCAAGTCAGTGCGAGATAAGTTTCTGGCAATTCATTTCTTCTGAAGGTTCTTAACAGGTACCTATCTAAATATTTTTATTCTGGCAGTGTATGAAAACTTCCATCATGCAGTCTTTGATCTGGAGATCTAGAAAATAAATTAAAGACTGTTTAAAGGGAGTTTGAAGTGCTGAGTACTCTTCTTTCAGACCAAATAAAAAGTGCAATTACAACTCTTTTGATAGGAATAGACCTGGCGTTAACAGGAATTACTGCAGGATTCATCGAGCAGCATGGCTGGGTTTGGTCAGAAGTGATGTCATGTGTGCTAAAATAATTTCTGATGGAGAAAGGCAAGACAAAGGCCAGAAGACAGTGAATAAAATTGTAATGAATAAGCACTGCCATGAACAGGAGCAGAAAAGCATTTTGAGGGGAAAAGTAGGAACACGAAGTGAGGTTAGACATCTGAGAAAAGAAACTACTCCTAATGCTATTTCTGTTATTTTCACAGAAAAGGAATCACATATAATCTTTGAAGTCAGGAAGGATTGAAACTGCTTCAATGTCACCCAACTGAAAAAAAGGCACAAAATGTAACTCAGGAAATACACGTTGGCCACACATTGTTCTTGTGAATTTGCAATCACACAAGAAAAAAATTGGCAAATTTTAGCAAATATTGTATCAGAATATCAGATCTCAACATTATGATACCGATTCTATGATACAGAGTAAAGAAATTAGCAGTGAAAATGATATTTGTCAGAAAGTTATGGTGATATTGATAGATTTAATTAGAGATGAACCTAATACTTTTTTTCTACTACTTGTTTTTTACTCTGTGTTTTCTGAGAACCCTACCAAAAAAGCATTCCACGTGATCTAAAAAATAAGCTGTAATATATAACAAATACATAAGAACTCACAGATATTGTTCCAAAGGATTGTTGTTGTAGCATAATGTAGAATTCTGTCTTTATCCCAGATACTGTTTTTAAATTATTTCATTTTAGATCTGTGGAATAATTAGTTCCTGTTTCAGGACAGTTCTCAGAGCCTGGGGATGCTCACCCTTCCCCATTCTCTAACTGGAGTTAGGAGACTGTAAAGGGATGAATGTTCTTCCCAGCAAGTAGTTACTCTGTCACCCCAGAAGGAGTTTTCATTTTCTATATGAAGATTGTGGCTCTAAAGATCAACATCAAAACTTTTTTTTTCTTTTTAATAGCCACATTTAGTTTCTTCAGGGCAAACCACTTCCTTAGTATGTAGGAATTGCTGTGTCTGCAAGGAATCAGTGTAGTGCAGTCTCTGCATGGAGTGATAAACTAAATGAATGTAGACAACAACTAAGTCACTTATATGTTGAAAGTGAATGCTAATGACATTTATCCTGTGCTTCATGATAAACTCATTTAAAAGACTAAAATGCTGGGGGAAAAAATCCTGCATTTTAGGAAATACGCATGAACTGCCCTTTACATGCTCAGTTACAAGCAGCTTGAGAGAAGCATCAATACATATTGAAATTAATTTTAAAATCCTTGTGTATATCTGTTAAATGTCCAAGAAGTTTTTTCATTAAAGTGTTGTGGTTTGCATTTTGAATCTGAAGAACAGTTAACTGTTCCTGCTATATTAATAACTGGTTTTACAACAAATATATAGGAGAATATATACATAAAAGCACAAGGCAATGATCACATGCTCAGAGCTACTACCAATCTGTTGTCTCTATTTATTTAGAATTCCTCTATCGCTTTGAGGGTGACGTTACATGTGACACTTTTGCTGACCCGCCACCTTACCAGTACTGTGAGTGAAGGATCCCTCTCCTCTTTCCCAGTCCCTTGTCCTCCCTGAACACAATCCTGCCCATGCACGCCCTGCCTTTCCTTACCTAGCTCCCAGGCACGTATTCTTAGTCTGGCTTTATTTTTGCCAATTTAGCAATATGAACAAATTATCTACAAGTCCAGTGAGTGCCAAGAGCAAATGGAAGACGGGAGAGGAGGGGCCGTGTGAGCAGGGAAAGCTTATCTCCTGTCAGTGACGGGAAGCTCTTCCATCAGCTTGAGTCACCTCCCCTTACCCACCTTGAGCCTACCACCCACATGACACTGAGCTGAGTCCAACAACCTTCCTTTCCCCATCCCAGCACTTAACTCCTCAGCCTTTCTTCCTTTCCTTCTTCTAGCTGCACAGCCTTGCTTTCTCCTCTTCACTGAACAAATCTAACTCATTAAAATCAGAGGGAAAAAACCCCCAAACTTTAGGGTTTTTTAGTACATTTTGGGGAAGAACATATTTTTTTCAGAAAACCTGTTTTCCCTATGACTTCCATACTGTTCACTAAGTGCAATGAAGCTGAATAATGTCCACATTTTCTCTCACATAGAAGCTTGAAGAGATTCGTGACTTTCTCTTTTGCTGTCCTGTGCATTTTCAAAACTCTCCAAGGTTTGGAAGTATGTAACAAATTTTTATATTGTGGTTTAATTTTATAACTGGCACTTTTCCAAACTTTTCAAGTTCAAGAAAGTCACTGTAACAGCAAAAAATAAAAAGTATTAAAATTAAATAAACTGTGGAGGAATTCTAGGGTCATCCATTCTGCTGGGTTCAGTCAATGGCAGTATAGGGAAAAATTAATTTTAAAAATAAAATGTCAAGTGTATATGTTCACATGATAATCTTATACTTAGATTTTATATTAAAAGTATAAATTCACAAAAAAAGCTACATGTATGGCAGCAAATCAAACAGCTTTTATTGCCTGTAGATGATTTCAAGAATAGATGAGTTTTGGCAAAGCACATTTTGAAGAAAGAATTAATTTTACCTAGCTGTGTGATCTGTTTAGTGTACAGTTAAAGATGAAACACTTGAACTGTCACTGACTGTGTCGTACCTGTTTTTATTCAACCTGTCGTGTGCAGTGTTGTTACCTCTCACTGCTCTAGTCTCAGCTGTACTTACTAGTGCAGTCAGTCTTTCTATTAATTAGTTTTTTCTCTCACTATCAGCATTAAGTGAATGGGTAAGAAGTGGCCTTAGAAATATGTGCTATGCTTGAGGGAACTTTTAACACCTTGTAGGTTCCCTCAATCCATTTCAGAGAACAGTGGCTGCTTAGAGGAGGAAAAAAATATTCAACGGAGATTTCACTAACAGTGAAACACAATTTATCAGGAATGTGGTTTTTAAAGATGTGATAATATTGAGCTCCAAAGTAGGGTGCTTGAGGTATGAGGAAACAGGTAGCAGCTTTGCCTGTGTTCTTGTAGTTTATCAGAATGACCTGAAACTCTTCTGCTGAGTGTCTGAGAGAAATACCCAACAGCTAATGATCGCCTTTTCCCTTGCCTTGCATAACCTTGCCGTGCCATGCTGCGCCGTGCTGTTCCTTGCCTTCCCAGCTCCTCTCCTTTTCAGATTACGTTGTGCCACATTTTTTGTAGACTCTTGTTCAGTTTGTCACTTTATCTGTCTGAAAGTACTTTTACGTTAAACTTCATTAAAGGATTAATTTCTGAAAAGTAGTATTTACTTGAGAAACTACTTTAAATATACCTTGGGTTAATTAGCATCATTTTCAAATGCTAGTCTTTATTTATTTTAAGGGCAGGAACTGTAAGATACAAAAAAACAATCAAAAGGTGTACTTGCTTATAAAGTATGTCCTGGTGAGTTTTCTCCCCTTTCTCACCCCTCTTTCTTTTGAACACACTGACCTTCTCCCACAAGGCATTCTTCCTGCTCTTGACTGACAGAACATACATCCTTACAAGTCTTGCAAGCTGAGTGCACAGGCAGTCCTTTTCACTGCACAAATCACACAAAAAACCCCCGACCAGCTAAGGAAATCTGAGATCATACTCCTGTATAAAGGCCGGGTTCATTCTGTTTGAACAAGTGGATCAATCCGTTACTGCCTATGAACTAAAAATAAGCCTGTTATGGTACGGGGAACAGGTAATTCTTTGTTGGCCATGCAGGCACCCTACTGCATGAGGTAAGAGATTTGTTGACCATTAGAAAAATGATGTGGGATACAAACAGCAAACAGTAGTCGTCTGTGTCCCTGCATTTGGTTGGATTATTTTCCAGGGATCCTTTCGGAAGTGCTGTAGAACCTCCTGTTCCAGGTTTGTCCACTGCAAGGGGAGCAGAGAGAGCGTGTCCCTGAACACTGGCGATTCCTGGCTGCAGAGAGAGTATCTGTGGGTCAGTCGTGCTGCCTTAATGAGTTTCCAGCACTGGCCTGGCACATGACTAACTATTGATCTAAAAGAGAAAAAGAGAACTTTAAAGAAGTTAGTCCTAGATGTCTGCTGAGAGAACAGAAACTACAATTACACTCTCATTTTAAATCTAGGATCTTACCAACTTTCTCTATTATTTTTTTCAGCTCTGTGTTTATAGATCTGTTTCAATATAGGCTGGCTCTTTAGCACTGCTGCTGTGAATGACGCCAGTGTATCATATAAAGCTGATAAATGTAGTACGACAAGTTAAACTGTTTACATCTGAGGCATAATAAGAAATTTACTTACTTATTTATTTAGAAACCAGCACTAGATATAGACTGTTCTGATACTCTTGATTGTTACATGGATGGTATTAAGTTAGCATTAAAATCATCTGAAACACAGGAAGGTTATCTTTCATAATTTTTTATACAGTATTAAAAAAAGAAAAATCAAAGCAAAGACATAAGATTGCTTTAATTAGGCTGATTTCTGGTTTCTAAAAGACTTTTTGTTTTATCTCAAAGCTCAGTATTGCTTTTTGAAATAGAAGAGCTGTAGTTTTTGGATAATAACACTACATATGGTTAACACCAGAGAGTGCCTATGTGAGGCTGGAAGCTGCAAGCTGAGACGTGAAAGAAAAGTGGGAGGAAAACGAATGAGATGTCAGCTACATGCTCAGTATCTTTTCAGGCAGTATGTCTGAATGAACATAACAATATTAACATACACTGAGTTATTATTTGCTATATGATACCAAGGCAAGGATTCATGCAATGTTTGTTATTACAATCTCTGCTGTGTAAAACACTTTTAGAAGAGGAGCTATAGCTAATAGGTGGCAATATATTTGAAGTATCTGGTAAATACCCTTGATTTAATTTGTGAGGCACTACTGCATACCTAGTGTGTAAGACTGCCTATTGTTGACCAGTACCAATAGCATTGCCAAGTTTTACTCTACACCTGTGGTTTTGATCACTCTCCCTTTTATTTGACTTGCTAGTATCAATGCAAATTATTAGATTTTAATAAGATTTATTTATTGATTTTATTAGCAAGATGCTGTCAGATATAGCTTTGATCATTCCAGGTCTTAGTCAAAGCCATATGGTCAGTACGACTGTACTGTAATCAAACATATCTAAACACTATAAACTAAATAATTAAAAATGGGTTTATGTGTCCAATTATGTTAGACCATTCTCTGAATGCCAGTCTAGTTCATTAATTTAAATATTCCTCACCGCCCCCCCCAGAGTTTGCACTTGCAGACCAGCAAAACCCAAAGTCCTTCGACTTCCAGCGACAGTTGAAAACATTGGTATGTTAACAACATTCTCCTCATAACAAAACCCAGCTGAAACCAAAACACAGCACTATTCTAGCTACTAAAGAGAAACTCAGCTCTGTCCCAGCTAAAAACCAGGACAGTCAGTATCAAACACTCAGCTCTTACCCAACAATGGAGGTTGTTCCCTCTTATTTAGAACTGCAATTTAATTTCTTTTATGGGTCATCTCATCAGATCAGAAAAAAACCATAGAAATTGTCTGCAGGGATTATTGGAAGATATATAACATCTGCTTCATTACAGAAGGTCAGAATAGGCAATGTTATCTGGCCTTCAGTTCCTTGATTTTATGGAAGTTTACCTTTAGTTGAAAGGAAATTTGGACTGTGTAGTTCCATTTCACACGGGAAGGGTTAATTAAATACATCAGCTGCTTAGAATATATTTATCTTGGTTGCAAATCTGTGCAATCTTATATTTAGTATTCTGTATCCCATGGAAGCTCTGAGCTAAAGCAGGAAATGTGCTATGGGACAAATCTCAGTGACGGTGATCTTGCCTCTTTCATTGCTTGCATATGCTTATTCAAAACCTACAGAATAGCTGGTTGAGTGGAGATGCACAAGGACAAGATGGAAGATGCAAGTTTACACATCCAGCTCCCACTTTACTCCAGGCTGAAAAATCTACATTGTTTTTGTAGCCTTGTTGGTGAGAGTTTTGTTACTTGTACGTCTTGGATGGACTTTAAAAAGCAGAAATAAATATATTATTCTGTATAAAGTTACTGAACAGCAGCAAAAACTGCAGTACTTCATATGCAGTCAGCGAGGAAGGATCTCTTTTTCCCTATCACATGCACTGTGTTCTGCAAATGCGCGCATTTGTAGTTAATTGTCCACTGAACAATCCCATTTTACACATGAAAATAATAATACATCTAATGCCTTGCAGGGGAAAAAACCTGCTTAGTTTCATGAAAGTATATGTTCATCACTATCACAGGGCAATTGGTTTGATATTTAGTATCATATCTGCATATAAAATATGACTTTTTCTGCCTTTTTTAACCTCATCAAGTCAAATCAAATTTAAACAGGACAACCAAAATAAATACTTCCAGCTGAGGAAATAACATGTGTTTTTATATGTAGGAGTCTACTGTTAGGTACATTTGATGCTATTCTAAAAATTGTTGAAGACCCTACCAGCCAAAGAGTGTTGCAAGAGGGAGTCATACAGTTGAGCAAGGCAAGTTCACAAGAAGTGGGGAACAAAGGAGACTTTTTCTGTGGTTAACAATTTCCATACCACATTTCTACTGAAAAGAGAAAGTAAAAGCTCACCTTGTGGAATATATCTGCTTCTGGTGTTAATTGTTGATCCGTTTTCATGTATTTAACTAGAATTATTTTTAATATATGAAGATATATAAAGAACAGAAATATCACAGTAATGAGTTCAATCTGTTCATTAACTCCTTTGTTAGAGTTCTTAAACTTAAACTTAGACTTCTTAAACTCTTACTCAAAGTAAATAGCACTTTTCAACATGAGTACAATTATAAGAATCTGGCAGGAACAGATATACCAGACCCTATTTAATAGTAGATAAAATGGTGTTTATGTCTTAACTCAATTTCGTACTGGAGAGATCTATAATAATCACATGGGCTTATCAGCATCCTGGGAATGCCCTTTCACTGGTTCCATTTGTGATACACTATAGTGAGCAACAGTATGCTTCATCCACACCTCTAGAATTATCTTTATGACCAGAAATTGCTTTCAGGTTCTGGAAAAAAAAAATGTTCTGGAAGGCTTTCAGTGAGTTGCATCCTGAATTGCTCCAGTGAGTTCAATAGGTCAGGAATCACATGAACTGGTCTGACACAATTTGCAATTCTTTTATTTAGGATCAGAATTCCACTGTGGTTTGAAGCACATTCATTGTAATGATCACAAAACTATTTTTAATATTTATGGAATGGTATTGCAGATCCCACTGTAAATTCAGAGCATATGTTTACCAGTGACAAGAAACAGAGGAATGCACTAAATTTTATGAACTGTTAATGAGTCAATAAATTGACTGTTTTGCAGCCAGAACTCTGTTACTGCTGGCATTGTCCAACATTCCAATCTGGATTTCTTACAGAGAAAGAAGTTCTATTACAAATTTTAACTCTATTTCTTTCCTTTTCTTCTCACTAGGGTCTTGTGTCTCAAGAAGAAATACGCACTTGAAAGAGAATCACAAGGTATGTTTCTCACTTTTGTCAAGATAGGACATTATGAGAGTATAGGTCTCTTCAGCATCACTGATTTAATATCACAATCACATCCCATAAGCCCTTTCATAAACGTTTCAAGCTCCATTTTAGATGTAGTTGGACTGCAAGGCAGAATCACCAGTGCACAGCGACTTTTTTCACTTTCTGCTTTTACTTGTATGACTGAAGTAATTTTTCTGTTTGTTTTCACAATTTTGATGTGACTATATATCCTGAAAGGTATGTTGCCCTCCTCTTCCTGGTTTGTTACACACATTTCTGATAGTTTTAAGCATTTTTAATCTGAAGTTTGTTGATCCCATCACAATCCTATTGCCTCCATGCGGTATCTATCATTGGGGTGTGCACAGCTAGTAGCCCATGAAAGCCTGGAAATAAAGATATCTACAAACAGACAAAATGTGATGACACAACTGTGAGAGGAAATATGAAAAAGCAAAACCAAAGTGCTGATGTAGTGTTCTGTTTTGTGATACTTTCCTATAATTGCTAAAAACAGAATAATATGGACTTTAATTCTGTTTCTAAAATTCAACCAGTTAAAGGCCACCTGAACCAAGCTGTAAGAACTATACTATCAGTAGTGCTGCCTGTTCCTCTTGCAGCACAAGTCAAATGGAAAAGCTAATCCATCACTTTTACTTGTATTTCCTTATGCTCTGTTTCTCTCAGTTCTCACTTTTTTTAAATACATCTAAAGCATTATTCTAGCACTGCCAGCCTGAATAAGCATGCTTGTCAGAGGATTTAATGCTGTCCCATTGCAACATTTGCCATTAAGGTGCTTGACCAAGGATCTAATCTTTTCATTGCCATTTAAATCCACCAGTCAAAGATATTTCCAATATGTTCCTAATTAATTGCATCATATACTTTTATGTTTGCTGCACACCAAAGGCATGTTAAACAGCATATTCCTTATGATCCATTTGTGTGACTTACAGTTAACCAAATGCATTCTTTTGTGCCACTGAATATAAAGATATAGATTATAGTGTAGCTGGGTTATGATTGTATCTAATATCTAGAATAGTCATGGTACAAACACACAGGAAAATACGTCCTTCTTCCCAATCTAAAAAGAATCGTCTACTCTAAGAGAGAAAGTGCAACCAGAAGGATGGCAGATAAGCATACAACCGCATGTTTTCTGAAAAGGTAAGATTTTTAGTTCCTAGCGCCGAACATGACTCACCTGTCTGCACAAACCAACCTATTTACCTCACCTTTGCTATGGTGATATGATATTTACTAATATTTTTTTGTCCTACTTTATAGTATGGCTCCCAGCTTGTAGACAAATAGAAATTTTAAATCATGCCTAAATGTACTGGGGTAGAGAGTGTTAGGAAATTATTTTGGCTTGCCATTCTAGGGAAGCACAGAGGCGCAGATTAAGTAAAATAAACATTATTTCAGTCTGAAGCAGGAAGTTTAAACATTTTATTGGCTTTGGGTCAGAGAGATAAAAGAGAATAAGACAAACCAAAAAACTGTGAAGACACCAAAACTGACAGAAATATGTCAAATGAGGTGGCAAAACAGTATGTGACCTTCTGGGACAGAAGTTAACTGTTGAAACAATCTGCAGCTGACAAACAAGCAGCACCTCACAGAATAATCATGCCAGTAGTTAGAATTTTTCTACTGGCATTTACTTTTGTATAAACTGAACAATTAAATGGCAACAGCTTGGGATGCTACGATTCGATGAGAAATGATTTACATCGCTTTCACAATCATATGCCAGGGCCATCTGCATACCCAGGCTGTCCACAAAACTGCCTGAGTTAAAGTTATGAGTCATATCACTGCATCTACTGGACAACTGGTTGTCTTTTAATTGGTAGAAGAGAGGAAAGTTCTCTCTTCACCCCTAAGGGCTTTGGTAAAATTTAGAGACTATTTACAGACTAAAACAAGGGGGCAAAATACTACTAGCTAATATTGCTAGTAATATTTTTTTAATCTACTATTTTATACAGCTTTTAAAATCCTTATTCTGATCAGAGAAGGGTCTCTGTACACACACTTTAGGTGTTACATTCATCAGCATTTCCAGAGCAAGTGTAAGCCAACATGACCAGCCTGATCTGGTGAAAAATAACCCTCCCCATGGCGGAGGCGTTGGACTGATGATCTTTGAAGGTTCCTTAACACCCAACCCATGCTGTGCTTTTATGGTATTTTAAAGGTTTAGTCCTTAATACATTTGCTGGGCAGACCAGTCTTCCTCCAGGGCAAAGAGATGTACTTTCCAAGACAAGAAAAGTTGTAGATGGACAGAATGTATTACACACACTTATGTTAAATTTAAGAGAGGCTTTTATCTTTTGCTTACGCAGTGGCTTGCAAGGTAAAGCAGTTAAATAGGTGGTTTTTGAAGTCACTATTCACTGAATGTTGCACTTGTACTCCCTTGTGAAAACCGTTGTTAATGTACCATTGCTAGTTTCAGTATCTGTCACTAGAGAGAAAAGCCTTGTTTTAGACTGCAGCAAATGACCAGCCACTATTTAAGTCTACCAAGAGATAAACTTCTAAATTCCTACCTCTTAAGGTGTGATATTAAAGCTACGTTTGCACTTCAAACCACCAAATTGTTAGTTATAAGTCTAACACTTCTCAAATAAAAATGACACGTATTTGGTGATCATGCTTATTTGTTTTTTTCTTGAATAGGTCAAAAGTTTACTTTCTTAGAATTCCAGTAACTGTGACATTGTATTGTGAATCTTATTTTATAAAAATTCTCAGTGTCTAACAAAAACTGTCCACCTAACAAAATTAGTCTTCAACTAAAGCTACAGGAGAAGATAGAAACATGACAGACTTCATTATTCCTCACCTAGATTTTTATTTATTTGCAGTCAGAACTGGCAGAAAAAAGTAGTGCTGTCTTGGAGAGCTAACAGCGTGTAATAAATACTGCAAAGCTCTGCTTTGAGGACACTGGCGAATACATTTCTTCTGAGGGTTAAAATTAGCATCCATGGTGGCAAACGCCAGGATGTAATCCTGTCCCCACTGACATCAAAGGAAGCTTTTCTCTTAATATCAGTGGAACCAGAGTTTCTTCTCAGGAGTCCTGCAGCCATGGCAGGAGAGTATTTCCTACTGAGCTAGTAAGACAATAATTTCAGCAGTAAAATGGATTTGCACCCATTGTATTTATCTCCTCCTTAATGCTTTTAATTCATTGAAAAGCCTTAAGCCAACACTTAAAAAGCTAAACTTGAAAAAAAAATTGTGAACTATGGTAATGGAAAAGTCATTTACTTTCAGATTTCTATTGCAATGATAGCTTTGGTAAAAGTTCCACAAATGCTATTCCATATGCATCCTGGCCATCTCTTCTTAACATACAAATGAAAAGATTATGTAAGAGCTTCTGTTTAATCTCCTCCACTGTCTGTTAAACATTCCAGAAAAAAAAGCCATTTTTCTTGAAACAAGGAGGTTATTGACCCCAGTGGCATAAACCTCACATCTACAATGTCAACAGAAGAAATTACTGCTGAAGGCTTTAAAGTACTATTTGCCCATGTAAATTCAAAAGCATGGCCCCTTTTTATCTGTATGTTTTTCATGTTCACTGTTATGTGAAAGTCCGATTAAAAGCTTTTCAAAATAACCTGAGTGTGTAATTATGGGGCACACAGCTCCCATCCTGAGGTTAATATCCTCACAAACATGCAAAGTACAAATCTAGCTGAGAACCAGTCTGGGTCATAATTTAGTCCCAGTGTCTCTCCCCTGCACTTAAAGGCTTACAGGGTTTTGCAGAATGATACATTCATTGTCAGGTTAGCAACTTAGAGAATGGCTAGTCGTTGAGATATTCATGTTATACCTACTAACGGGTTAGTATTAATATTAATAAGTTGCCATGTTCATTTTTATCTGGATTTGAAGACTAGTATTTCACCCAAAAGTCAAGTGATTTTTTTCTCCCTTACTTTCAATTACTGCATTGAAAAATGCATTGAAAAAAAAAAAACCAACCCCAAAAACCCCCAACAGCGTAAAGGCAGTCCTGTGCCATGATATAAAAATATGTTTTCTACAGTTTGCTTTAGGAAGTCATAAAGCAAATGACAGTTCTACAGAAATTAACAGACACTGGTTTGAAATGGTGGGTTTGAATTCTGTAGAAGCAGTCTGAAGGAAAGATGGCTACTGAAAACACTCACTACTGAAAGTGAGACACAATCCCAAATACTGACAAGAGCTGAATAACCTCTGCATTTCTCAGAATGAAGCCAGCATTCTAGAAAGCAACTCTTTATTACTTTCTTACTGAAAAATAAAGATGAAAAGCGCCATAACAATAAGTCAGCAGTCATGAAATGGCAACATTAAATAGATGTAAGTTCTGGTTGAAAGGAATAGATACATAGCTGTGATAGGTGTATTTATGTCCATAAGATGAAGGAACTTGAACCTCTCCCGAAGATGTAGTCATGAATACTCATTTCACAAATTCAGACAAAGGGTAGTGTGAAGAATAAAATTCACCCAATGACCTGTACTGAACCATGAAAGATGGGACTGTGGCTTCAGATCATTTAACTGTCATTTAGTTGCCTCTGCATTTTTCTGTATTTCCTTTTCCATCAGCTTGATTACCACAATTTTTGCTTATATATTTTGAAGGTTTCTTCAGTCTAATTTACCCTCATTATCTCTCACAATTCATTCTCTGCTTAAGACATCAAAGGTTTTGAAAGGCAGCAAACTTCTGTACAAACTAAAACCAGATTAGAACATACCCTACTGAGGAAGATGTAACAATAGGCAAAGATCAACCTGTCAAATAATCTTTCTGAAGTCCCTGAAGTAAGTTTAGATCTAAATTTAAATTTAGATTTAAAAAACAGAAAGGTAAGAGGAAAGGGGAAATGCTGAGCTTGCTTGCTGAGCTTGCTCCATGGAAGCAAGAAGGAAGATTGTCTTCTGTTTTCTATACTGTTACTTGTCCCCAATACCATTCCACGTTAAGAAGTCTACGTCAGGGTTTCTTTTTTGCTTTTTTGGGG
>NW_010298388.1:0-1080 GCF_000700745.2 Antrostomus carolinensis
TGTGAGACCCTCGGCTTCCCTCAGCCCCAGAAACTCCGGGCTCTGGGAACTTGGGGTTCGCTGGTGTCTGACAGGTGTCACAGCTCAAGGTCTGAATAGTTCCACCTCCCTCCTCCACCTCTTCCTCTTTTTTTTAAATTAATTAATTTATTTATTAATTCTGTCAGATTTTTAGAGGACAAAGCACACCTCAATTTCCAGCGTAGACCCTCGGCTTCCCTCAGCCCCAGAAACTCCGGGCTCTGGGAACTTGGGGTTCGCTGGTGTCTGACAGGTGTCACAGCTCAAGGTCTGAATAGTTCCACCTCCCTCCTCCACCTCTTCCTCTTTTTTTTAAATTAATTAATTTATTTATTAATTCTGTCAGATTTTTAGAGGACAAAGCACACCTCAATTTCCAGCGTGATATCAAAAATTGACCAGATGAATGAAAACATAAAAGTAATAGCACTGTCAGCCACGTTACAAAGCGTGATTCCTCTTGTGCTGCTGGGGGAATTGACAGGTAGGAGCAGTATCCGTGGTGTAAAAAAGCAATGCTTTCTTTTTTTTCCGCAAATGATTAATACTGGAGGAATTTATTTTGGGCAGAGTGAGGAAATAATGCCTGCTAGGAGTTTCCAACAAATACTGGAGCCTTACCAAAAATTTCATCCCGGTGAAGGAAGTGAGATACTCAAATTGTGTTTCACCTCTTCATTTCTACGTACAAACTCTTAAACTAAGACCTGTTTTTTTGCAGTAAAAGCATAAAATAGCTGATAGGCTTCTGTGAGATAATGAGATAACGCTATCGGAATAAGGGACTACTTTGGCATTTTCCCAGGCTGCAAAAATACACAGTTTTGTTTGCTTTGAAAACTTGTTCCCTGAATAGAGTGCTATAAATACAGATTATTTTTTTTCCCTTATTTTGGCATCCACAGTAGCTGAAGAGCTGAAAAACTATAACCTGCAGTAATTTCTTCTTCACTTTCACTTTAGCAATAGCAAGACTAATTACAGTTTTTTTCCTTGCTTGCTTTTATCGAGATCCAGGGAATCGGAGTGAAGATTTCACAGGTCCTCATTTGAAGCAGG
>NW_010298388.1:1141-10671 GCF_000700745.2 Antrostomus carolinensis
CACCAAAAAAACCGGCCTTCAGAGTTGTCTCTTGCCATCTAAGGCATCACCTTGCCAGCTGTCCTACTGTCTTGCAAGAAATCCAGGATGAACAGTTCTCAAATTGCTCTAATATGAAAAGGGGAAGAAAAATAAGAGCAGTAAGGCCATCACATCAGAGAAAAAAGGGAGAGGGGAAAAAAAAAAGTGGTGGCATACAGATTTAGTAGGATTTGAGTGGGATTTTTGCTTTTTCTTTCATCAAAAAAAAAAAAAGAGCAGAAGTGGGTCCATCTGCCTTCCTGAGCATCTAGCACTGGCACACAGTGATTTTAAGAAATTAGCTATAATGTTTTATGTTACAATTAATTTTACCCCTGAACACTATGAAACATATCTGGCTTAATGCCTCTAGGGTTTCTCCTGACACCTTCATCCTGCTGAGGGTTCAGGGAGTTTCTTAGGTGCAGAATTCCTTGGGCAGCGGTGCTGCTCTGCTCATCAGCTGCATAAAGCCATCAGTCAATAAATCTACAGTAATATCAGGAAAACAACATTGTTTAATATCTTGATGCAAGAGATTAATTTCAGCTAATCATGGGGAATAACGAAGGATTTTTATAAGTGATCCCCATATTTGAACTGAGAGCAAAAGCAGAGAATTTAAGATATGTCATCTCTTAATTTTTTTTTTTTCCCCTGCCATAGTAAAAGGTTAAAATACTTGGAAGGTTCTGCAACCGTCAGCAGTGCTCACACACTGATTTGTGCCTTGTGACTTCTGAATCCTGCACAAAAGAAGGCTTTGCATCAGGTTCTCTGCAATTTGGCAAATCAAATGAAGAACAGAGTATTTTCCATTCAGTGATAGCGAGGGAAATACAAATATATATATATATATATACACACACACGCACACTGCCCCTCTTCAAAGAGCTGAAAGGGCTGAGAATTTCAAGGTAGATTGTCTTTTTGTAATTGTATCTTCTTTTACAGCAATATTCTAACAGAATTGAGGAAGAAATTGAGCTCATGCATTTGGGCACGATTGCTTCTGGAGGGTGAAAGTCTGTGAGCAATCATCCTGCTCTGCTGCTTCAACCTACTATGGGGGCTTCACACGCGCTCCCAGAGACAGCGGCCGAGGTAATATTTCATATCATTGTGGTGCTGCAGCTTTCCTGATATACAGCAGTTTTTCTCCAGGGCCAGTGCTGGCGAGGAAGCAATGATATTAAGATCTTTTACTTTTCAAATCTCAATTTCACAGTTACAGAGAGAAGTTTGAAAAGGTGGTCTGCTGCCGAAGGTGGTTTCTGTTTGAGGTGGTTTATTTTTGGGGTTTTGCGAGTTTGGTTGGTTGGGGTCAGTTGTTTAGGAGTGTGTTTGTTTCAGCTGAACTGAGCCAAGCTCCTCTTCAGTTACACTGGGTTTAGAAATTACAGTGTTTTGACCAAACTGCTTCAAAACTGCTTACAATTAAACTAGTACTGCTTAGACCAGGATCAGCTCAGCAGGGATAGCTGTTGTCCCTGGCTTGGGAATTCAGTAGCTCACCCTTCATAATTTGTGTGTGGTGCAGAACTCTGGAGGAAGGTTGTGCATCTTGGGTTTGGCTCAGGCTTTACCGGAAGGTTTCGACAGTTGCCGCTACAGAAGTCATCGGAGAGAAAGAAACAAACCACAAAACATGAAGTAAAAAGAGCTCAGGCACCCATGTCTGCTCGAGGGGAGTAGCGTGCCTGTAGCTGGAGTGGGTTTGCTGCAGCTCTCCCACCCTTGTAAATGGGGAGTAATTCCTCTGAAGCCCCTGAATTTGAGGTTTCAAAGCCCAAATCAAATCAGGGTCTGTCAAGAGGGGCCCAATCCCTCCCTGCTTGCATCCATGCACATCTCAAGCAGTCAGAAATCTTTGATCCCCAGGTAGGTGCCTCGATGACATGAAATTCACTTTCAGTTCCATCTTCTAGGGAGCATCAGAAGATGTGTATGGTGTTTGAGGGGACACTTGCTATAAATATTTGTTCTTTTGGGCGTAATTGGGATGATTTGGTAGATAGCTTAACGCAAAGACATCAGAGCCTGGCTTTTTTACTGCATGATAGCTGTTTGCAAAATAAGATTGTTTAGTTGTTGACCTCAGGGAATACCTTTAAAAACATGCAAATATCCACTTATACGTGTATAAAAGCAGTGAATTTCCTTCAGCTGTGTTTGCTTTGTAAAAACATTCCAGTCAATTAGATTAGTGGCTAGAAATGTTTATGGAAAGAATTTTAAAGCCCATTTTAGAAGGTATTCATGGAAAGCAAAATTTTATCTCAAAAACACGGTCATCTTACCAGGTGTTAATTTATGTTCATGGACTCAGGGAAAGCAAACCAGTGTTACATGTCTGATTTGTTCAGCTCGTGTATCTCTCCTGTTTAGCCAGTCTCCTCTCTTTTTCTGTTGTGCTCCTTCCTCTTCCTCTATTCTGCCAGGGATGGAAAATGTAACATTTTATTTGTTCACTTCACACCTTCTGCGTTTCCCTCTGAACAGAGGGCTCCTTTCTTGAGCAGCAGTGAAAGTAAATCGCTATCACAAAGCAAACTTGGGGCCCTGGAACATAAAACCACTCCCTGCAATATTTAAATTCCTTTGAAAACCATCCTCTGCCATATGTCTATAAACACTGTCCAGCTGTAACGAGCTTATAGATTCTTGGAGACCATCTGAATTTCGTAAAGAAATAACAATACTGTGTGCTGAGATACACTCCGTTGCCATTTTAAACATTTCACTTAGATCTTGAGATACTTTATATTCTTTTTCTCTTGGTGATTGGTAAGTAGAACCAGGAAGGAAGGTATGCCAGTGTAATAGATGTGCTTTTATTAAATGAGGTTCATCTTTCTAGATAGTTATATGAAAATTATCATGTTTATTACAGGACATACAGTATAACTGTGCAGTTTAAAAGACTGAGATTTAAGTTTAATGTCATTACTACCATCACATAATCAGGCTAATGTGCGTGCTCCAGCAGTTTAGCATCAGGTTCCCCATCCCTTCACTTAGCAAATGACCAAGAGAGAAGATCCAGAGCTCTTGTTGCAAGAACACAGACCCTCCTTTACCTAAAGGGAGAAAAAACCAAAACCCAAACTATAATGTATTTTATTCCTAAAGCATGTTATTTACACACATGTTTGTAAGCTGTTTCTCCACCTTACACCATGCTGCTTCTATTGGTTTATGTTTCTGCTGTGTCCCCACACAGCACTGTCAAAGCCCAACTTTTCATGTAATTTTAAAACTCAAATTACTTCACTAATATCTTGTAAGCACTTCTGCTCAAACACCTTTATTGCCTGGTTTACAAACACTTCTGATCCAATACGGGGACTTACAATGCGCTGAGTTGCTTGTACTATTCCATTACTAGAAACCATGTGACGTTTATTATGTTAAAATACAATACTGAACACTTCCCTTTTAAGTCCAAAGTCCAAACCCCTGTTTAAATATGTTCTTTTATTTATTCCCCTGCTCCACACACACACATTTATTGTAGAAACTATCAGAACTTTTACGCAGGCCTCTTAAGTGCCTGATGGTTGTTTGTTTGTAGACTTCCACAGCTGACTGTGCTGGAAGCATTAAGATTCCTAGCAGCACCTCAGGAATTGACCCATTGTCATCTGACTGTTCAGGGCAGAGGCCATGTGGTTTTTCCTGCTTAGGAATGGAGTGGCAGAACTGGAAGGCTGACCAAAAATACAATAAATAATAACATTGAGCCAAGTGCAATTCCTCTGTCAAATACCAAGAGTCAGGTACTTGTAGTAGGGATGCTTTCGTGTGGTCCATGAGAACAAAGTTTAGTTGTAGGAAATACCTGATTTTCAAACAAATTTCAAACACAGAAGTTTGAGAAAACTAAACTGCATGTGCACAAGCATGATGAATTCAAGAGTAAATTATATACTGTAAGGTGTTTGTCCAGCTCAAGTTCCAAGTACTTCAAAATCAGGATCTTATCGTAGGAGAACTACCAGACATTAATTGTGAGCCACAAAACCACCAATTCCTTACACACTGGTGCTAGCAGACAGCAAGGTATAAATGAAAGGAACAACTCTAGCCACATGGCAGTCTGGTGAAGTACTTTTACATTTTAATTATGCTGCAGACAGGTCAAGGCTGGCTCCGTGTTGGTGGAGGGACAATTTGCTTTCATGCTTTATGAATGTGCCTCTCCAAAACTGAAGAACCAAGAGCAGAGAGTAAACCAAAATTCTCCTCTGTAGGCTGTCAGTTCTGATCTGCTTTTAAAACAGCCTTCCTGAAATTTTACTGGCTTGTCCCACATTCCCAGGGTGACCATGCAGTTCTCAAGGCCAGGGCTAGAACATCTTCAAGTTGAGAAGGATCCAAAAACCCAGTGTCCTGACTGTCAGTTGTGGCACAGCGTTCGGCGTGCCGAGGGGAATCCGTACATGCAGGAGGCAATCCAAGGGGAATGAATCCACACGTGCTGATCCGCCTCTGAAGAAGGGCCTGTGGACTCTCAGCTCTGCAGAGGAGTGGTGTGAGGAGGGAGGACAACGGGTTGCGTGGCTTTTCAGTATCACATTGCACACTCTCCAGCATGGTCAGGTGAGAAGAAGTATTTTCCCTGTGCCAGGGCACTGCCCATCCCCTTTCCATCAGCTTGTTTTCAACCCATGGCAGCCAGCTTGCCTTAGCAGGGACAGCACACGCAATTCTGGGAGACCTCTAAAGGAACTGTGTAGTGGTAATGAGAAATTTCTTTCTCTTACCCAATTTTCAGAGCCAGTAAGAGCCAGTCTTTAGCATGAGCCTTGCGCACATCAAGGTTTAAAATCGTGATCAGGAAGTTGTGAAGGGATGAACTCATCAAGAGAAGGTGATGTGATCTTGTTTTGAGGACAAATGTTAAGCACCATTCCCAAGTTCAAACACCACTCTTGAATTATCTGTATCCTTTTTCAATAAGCTAGTTTCCAAAGATAAAAATAATAATTTAAAAAAGCATAATACATTTGCTTTGGGACTAGCTGTTTGCAGCTGGATTTGTGGTTCCTCTCCAAGGAGAAAGACCCAGGCCTTGCTCTTTGGTTGCCGGCATCGCTGCGAGCTTTGATGTCCCTGGGGAATGTGACTGGGATTGGTGCTCTACATCCCTCCCCAGCAGCAGGAGACAACCCTGGAGCCTGCAAGTCCGAATAGATAAGCATGGAGCAAAGTTCCATACAAAAACAGAGAGGTCAAGTGATTTACTTAAGGATAAGACTCACCTCTCCCGAGAAGAAACCCCCACCCCTTGATTGCTTTATCTCTGTGGTGCTGATGAAGCTGCAAGGAAGGGAGTCTCTCAGGGAGGGCAATGGTTAATTCCATGAGAAAGCAGAAGGGAAAATGCTTTGCTACAGATTTAATTTCCACACTTGTCCTCTCTTACCTCTGTTGTAAACCCGAGGGCCCGCGTGCAGTCAGGAGCGTTTCTGTTAGAAATGCTTCTGACAATAAATATTGTGAAAATCAGCATTGTTTTGTTAAAAAAAGAATGGATGTGCACCTACAGTGACCTCTATTTTTCACTTCACTGAAGTGACTATAAATGGCTTGACTTCTCCATCAACGCCTTTGCTGTGGACACTCTTTGTTGTTTTTTACCTCATTGCCCATATCCAAGTGTACTGAATTTTTTACTCATATTTCTAAATGCCACCTTTGCCCCAAGCTGGGATGGAATGTGGTTCTGCAACAGCCATTCAAGACTTATTGCTGTGGTTATCCACGCTGCAGGAGCACCTGGGTACCATTTCCATCCACAGCTCAGCTTCATCCTCATCGACTCACCCACCAGCACGAGAACAGGGCCGGGGCTGGAGAGATGTGTGGGTAACAAGGGTGCTGGGCCGGTGGCTCTGTCCTTGGGAGCTGTGGCCAGGAGAACATCAGAAGATGCTGTGGGCCAAAATAAGGATCAGGGCTCAGTGTGGATATTGGGAAGAGACACATGGGGAAGCGCTTGGCAGGAATCAAGGAAATTTGCCAAGCTCAATAAAGAGGTCTCCCCCTCTCTGGGCTTCATCCAGCCCTGCCAAGGAATAGCCAAACCAGTGCCAGGAACTGGAAACTGAAACTGCACAAAGACAGAGAGAGAAAAGAAAAAAACACACACAAAAAAAAAAAAAAAAAGGAAAAAGAGAAAGAAATCCAAGCTGGGAGGAAAGAACACCAGAGCAAAAACCCGGTGTGCTGGAAATAATTTGTTAAGACTGAATTTGCCGGGTGATTTTGATAGCAAAGAGGCAGAAACTTTGCTGTGCTCGGGAATGTCGCGCTTGGACCCACCGTTTTATTTCCAGCGTTTCTTTTGCTCCCCCCTCCTGTGCTGAACCAAAGCCAGTGAGTGAGACTGAGGGAGGGAGGAAAAAGAGAGGCTGAGAGCCTTCTGCGGTCGACGGGGGCCTATAAATAGCCGGTGAAATCTTCTAATACCAATCGGGTGCGTCATTACGGCCCTTCCCCGGCTCCGCTCGGCAGCAGCCGTGCCAGCAGGAGCGGGAGCTGCAGCAGCACCCAGAGCCGAGCAGCTGGGCTTGGCACGGATGGAGCTGGGAGAGGGAGGCTGGGAGGTACGAGAGGGGTTGCACAGTGTCTGCTGCAGGCTGTCTCGGGGAGAAGGGAGGGGGAAATGAGCCACCCGTCTTTACCAACTGCCTGGCTTGAGCGTTGCGAAGCATATTGCAATTCTTGCTCTCTGGGCTGTCCAGTCAGTGTCAGGGAAATGCCTCTTCCTGGAATAAATGGACATCTGAAGTCTGTGTCTGTACCTGGGTTGGATGTTGGGGGGATTTCTGAAGTCCTGCCATGGCGTTTGCTCCCACAACCCCGCTCATCGACACCCCATAGAGGGTCAGAGAAGGAGGAGGAGGAGGTGATGGAGTAAAATCAGCAAGATGGGCAAGTAAATTCACCAACCAGCGATCCCTTCTCCGCAGGTTTAAACGTTGCTCTCAAAGGTGACTAAAGGCAAAAGCCTGAGGGATGCTAGAGGGGATTTCTAGCCCAAATTTCCCCTCCTTGTCTCCACCACCCCACTGGGTATAACCCTCTTGTAAATAAGCCTGCTGCTCCTGCCTGGTCTTTTTAAACCATTGCTGTCTAATCCAGATTTCAGGGTTGGGGTGTTAGAGGACCTGGTGCTTTCATTTTCTGAGCTCCCACTCTCAGCTCCATAGCAGCAAGCTATGGTAAAGCATTTCTTGCAGAGAACCTATATCTAAGACAGGATGAAATGCTTGCATAAATACAGGGAGGACTTTTTATACTAATTAAAATGAGACTCCAGTCATTTTCCCTTTATTTTTTGCGACACTGCTGTATTTTCAGAGCATCCTTACCCTCTTTATTTCAGTCACCTCTCTTCTCCATCTGCTTTATATTCCTTCATTGCTCCTTGGAATTGCAAACTCGGATGCAATTTGATGTATATTTCCAGGAGTGCAGTTAATTAAGATGTCCTTATCAGACACCAGTTTCAATGACTTACGATGCCACTGGTAAAAGATGGGCAGGCTGGTTGAGGATGGACTGGCCAAATCTCAACTGTCTTCCAAATGAAATTTTTCATCATGGAACGTTGTGGAAATTGCTCACATCAGTGTGACGGAAAGAAGTGGAGTAACCTGCTGGCAAATTCTTCCTATCTGGGTCTACTTGCTCAAAAAAACTGACTTGTTAAACAAAAAGATGCCAGGTGGACACACTCTCTGCTGAGCCAGTGCCATGACACATGCTCCTTTTCACAGAAGATGGTAAATTCTCCCAGATTTGGGGCTCTCTGTGGGCTCTACCAGCACCATATCAATGTCCAGCAGTGGAGAACCATCTCTCTATGAAATCACACCACATCCAGCAACTGGAGACCCCTCCAGGCATCCTAATTTCCTAAATTTCCTGATGACTTTGATGCCCTGGAGCAGTGTGGAGTTGGCTAAGAGCAGCCCCAGCAAGAGGAGGCACAGCTCTCCGTGGGTGTTTGAACAGTCAATGGGTTTATCCTACAAAACCCAGCAGAGAGAGAGGGATGAGGACCACGGTTAATCTGTTTGGGTACCCACAGAGGTCAGCACTGAAGGAGCAGCACGTGGTGGGTTCTGCTGCGTTGGGCTCTTGCAGTTAAGTGATAAAATGGCACTGAGAGAGAGTGGGACCATCCCCATGTAGGAATAACTCACTCCCAAGCTGTTTTCAACTCCAAGCATCACTGTTTGCTCAGTGTCTGAAAAGTTTAAGCTTCAAACCACTTGTTTTTTGTGAGCGTTTCAAAAGGATGGCTAGCAATCCTGCCTCCCCCTCCAAACAAAAACCCACCCTAAAATCCAGTGAATAAAATTCTTGATGTGAAATTTCTACCTAGGCTGACTTTTAAGAGGAGGGAGTAGATTTGGGAATAGTCAAAAAATTATTATAATATAATCATCTTATATAATATAAAAATCTGACAAATTGAGCTGTGAATGCAGGAGCCAGCTTCACCCTCAGGTGTGGTTCTCTGCATCCCTTTGCACCCAAGCCAAGGTCTGTAGAGGTAGCAGGAGCCTGGGCTGGAGCTGGTTGTGCCCTGCCCTGTGTTCTCTGCACCAGGCAAACCCCATTTCCGAGGACACAGTGGTTTGGGTGCCAATATCCCACTGTCTCCTGGCATTTTGCTATTGTGCTGGAAGCTTCTCCATCGTGCTGATTTGGTCTCCAGCTCTTCTCTCAACAAAATACAACCGGAGCAAGATCAGCCTCCCCAGTCAAACCCATTCAGTCTTGGGGAAACCTCAAACCCCCTTTCCCCATCTCACAGCAGCCTCCTCCACATCCTTGTTAATCCAAACAAATTTGTGTACACACATCTTTTCATAGGGAAAAATAAAACAGGTGATTTAAAGAGATTCAGAGCATCTTTTTTTTTCTAAGACTGAGGTCCAGGCAGGCAGCAGGCTTGTTACGAGCTGAGATCTACCTTCATGAAGATCTACCTTCCTGAACCAAAATCATGAGGGTTACTCACATGTTTAAAAATAAGCCCGTGTTGAAATTCCCCAGTTGGATTAAGACCTAAACCTTGCAATTGTCAATTTTCCCACCAGAGGAAAGTGCTGGTCCAGTTCTGGAGCCCTCAACACAAGAAAGACATGGACCAGTTGGAACAAGTCCAGAGGAGGCCACCAGGATGATCCAAGGACTGGAGCAACTCTCCTGTGAGGACAGGCTGAAAGAGTTGGGGCTGTTCAGCCTGGAGAAGAGAAGGCTCCAGGGAGATCTTATAGCACCTTCCAGTACCTGAAGGGGCTACAGGAAAGCTGGGGAAGGACTTTTCATAAGGGCAGTTAATGACAAAACAAGGGGAAATGGGTTTAAGCTGAAAGAGGGGAGGTTTAGATGAGATATTAGGAAGAAGTTCTTCACTGTGAGGGTGGTCAGACACTGGAACAGGTTGCCCAAGGAAGCTGTGGCTGGCCCCCCCCGGGAGGGGTTGT
>NW_010298388.1:10700-17013 GCF_000700745.2 Antrostomus carolinensis
AGTGGAAGGTGTCCCTGCTGCTGGCAGGGGGGTTGGAACTGGATGAGCTTTAAGGTCCCTCCCAACCCAAACCATTCTATGATTCTATGACTTAACTAAATACAGCGTCTGCGTCACAGCCTGCTGGTTCCAGATTGTTTCTCTTCCCCTTTTACTGGAACTCCTCCATGTTTCTGTAAGTTTATTTTACTTTTTGGATGGTTTGTTGGGTTTTGGGTGGGTTTTTTTCTCCAATTGGGTGGGTTTTTTTCTCCAATTCATCACCTTTCCTGCTACATCCCTTTCCCCGAGCCATGTGTGATCTCTCTTTCTGTCCTTCCCGTTTCTTCCCCATTTTTCTCTGCCTATTTGCCACCCATTGCTTCAAACTTGGAAGGAAATACCCAAACTATAAATGGTGGACAAAATAAACCCTGGATTTGTGTCTCTTCCATGTCTATAATGAGATGCAAGTGCTGACAGAAGTTTTTTCCAGGGTTGGGACAATTTGCTGTTAGGGATTCTCTGATGTCTAATAAGTGTTGTGCTGACATGCAGCCATTTCCAGTCTGATGAAAAAAAGTGGAGTCATGGTTTTGTCACATGTAAATTAAAAACTGAGAGCAAGAACCAGGGAAAAGGCAAGGATTTCATGTGAGTCTAGTGTTTTACTCAGTGCTTATTTTGCTTTGAAATGAACAATGTTCATGAGCAGCTTTTTAAGCATTTTGGTTTCTATTTATTCTCTCTCCTTCTGCAGTTTTCCTTGCTGAAAGAGAAAAGAAGATGCTAAATAATAATTAAAAAAAAAAAAAAAGGAAGGAAAACTGATTACTTTTGAGAGAAGCTTCACAGAAAACCAGAACAGTTCCAGTAAGTCAGAAGTGTAGCATGGACTAGCACCCCTGCTTGCAGGGTAGTGCTGACACTCCTTTTAGATGTCATTTCCAGGCATGAGCTGAATAGTCACACAGTGTGCTCTGCCAGTGGGCTTGCTCAGGGACTCGGCCAGACCTGGTTACTTAGCTCTGGCCCTTGCCATCCCTGGGAAGTGCTCAGTCAGGAGCAGCACTGAAGGCAGCTTTTGCCCTGGTCACCAGCCAGCCCTCAGCTTGCCAGCCCAATTTCAAGGAGCTTGTGGAGCTCACAGGCTTCCTGGATCCTGGGGAGGAGCTCCCTCGAATGCTGCTCCGCCGGTTGAGCCGAGGTGCCCACGCAGCCACAGCTGCCGCTCGGCTATCGCTTGGGTTGTGATCGTGCTAAAAACGCAGCAATAGAAGCGTGTGGCATTTTGCTGATCACCCAAACCATCACCACGGGGAAAAGCTCAGCCATACCTGAGTCACTCCCAATGCAGGCCATACCACGACTCTGTGGGACTCCCTTAAGAGACAGGAAGATGTTGGCTCATTAGCTTCTCGCTCAGCGAGGCTTTTCTACCCAAAGCCTTGGGGAAAAGCCTTTTCTGTGCATTCCTCCTATATATTGCTAAAGAAGAGAGCCTGAGAGCAGCCTCCAGCCCTGAAGCCAAACAAGCAGGCTGGCCGCATGCTCCCTGTGTAGCACCTCATGTAGTGCAAAGCCATTCTTACTATTTTTCATGTTTTTTTTCAGGGTTTAAGTAGCATGAACTCTCTGTTGCAGCCTGCCAACAAGAGGTTGTCACACCATGACTGGGAAGGGGGTTTTGCACACCCCTGGGGGTGGCATAGGGGTGTTCAGGGTGCAAAACCTCACTGGGATAACATGTGGGGATGAGGGCTAGTGGTGCTGGAGATGAGCTTGTCTCTGTTCCAGGAGAGCATCCACAACATCTGAGCCAGGGAGGCAGCTGAAGGCTGGGCAGAGCTGCCAGGTGGGCGTCCCACCACTCATCCTCTTTCATTTCATGGCATAGACACAGCCTTTGTGTCCCTTCTCCATCTGCTGATTTTGCTTTCTGCTTGGGGGACAAGACTGAAGGGACAGAGGGGGGTGTCAGGAGGGGGACATACATTTGAGGACCTTTACCTTTCTGTAGGAAAACTCCCTGAAAAGCTCAAATATCCAAAAAAAAACCAACCCAGAAGGTACCTTTATGGTTGACCCCAAAGGTGGCTCGCAGTGTTTCAGCTGAATTCCCCACTTTATTTTACACAATATATCCTTCCTTAACATGCTCACCCACCCTGCATCTCTGCAGTAACCCCATAGCATTACTAAAAATAACCTCTGTTGACTTACTTACCCATACCAGCTCGTTATCACTAGCCTCATTACGCTTCTTCTCAACTCCCATTGATTGCCAGCAGAAGCTCTCCCAGCCCATCCCTCTCCACCAGCAGTATTTCAGCCCAGGATAGAGCAGGGCACAGCTCAGGGCTCACACACCACTCAAAACACACCAACTATAGAGGAACCTGCACCCTGAAGGGTTGATTTTACCTGTGGTAGGTCAAGATGTTAATTCCAGATTATCTCCCCTCCACTGTAATTCATTCTTGACAAAACCAAGAGGTCACAGCCATGCCTGGCAATTCCCCGAGAACCTGCACTCTCAGCCCCTCAAAATTAGCATCCTACAAAGTGAGAAGGTCTCTGTATTAATAACCCTCGTGTTTTGATAGCTCAGTCAATATTTTGGTAGCTTTAGGCAGCACATGTACATTTTGACACACGTGCCGATGTGATAGACCCTCCTTGTTAGCTAACGAGAGCCAGCTAATGCAACAAGGTGATGACCACCTTCTTCTGCAGCCTGCATGCAAGGGCTTCATTTTTCCATCATCACAGCTTACCGGTCACTAAGATACTATAGCGATGACCGTGATTTAATCACTTCTCCAGCTCTGTGTTATGAGCTCTGTTAGATGCCTGGAGTTTAACAGCACGTGGGGTATTTACCCACATGCAAGGAGGAGGTTAAATGCTCTTGAAGCATAATTACCTCCACAGGCACCTTGCCTGGGTGCAAATCCACTAGCTATGGTCTTGGATAGGAAAAGTTAAGACACAAACATAATTTCTCATAATTCAGTGTAAGCTAACCCCATCCATGTTTACAATAAATAGCCCTCTCTTGCTGGGAGGAAATAATTTTCCCTCTCTGAGCTCCATTTTTTTTTCTCCTGGCCTTTTTTCTCCTGCATTGATCAATGTCTCAAAGAGGTCTTAATTTAAGTAGTTTCCTAACGCACAGTGTGTGCAAGATTAAGCTTTTTTCAACAATTTGCTGGTACAAAAGAGATGTATTGAACAATGAGGAGAACAATTGCCATTATAAATATCAAAGTATGATGATACTCACTTTGTAGTTATGCTCCAAAGGACATTTTTTATTCAAATTCCCTCTTTTCAGGAGCTTCCCCTTCTGAAATTTCTCACTGTTGTGTAAGAAGCCCAAAGGGGGAATTTTTTTTGGGGTGGGGGGGTGGTGTGCACGTGGGAAGTTTGGCCTAATTCATTCGAGATATTGTGGTAATGGGGTTATTCTAAGCATGAAACAAGATCATTTTCATGCCTTTTGGAAGCTGTTCTCTTGTTTGCCTAATTTCAAATCATTTCCCTTTTGATAGGTTACTCCTGTACTTTGTGGCTGATGTGACACCATGTGTCCTGCACACCAGGACAGCACATCTGACCAGCTGGGACTGATCCTGACATGGGCACCAAGCTCTTCTCCATCAGTTGGGATAAGTCCTGTCAATGTGAGCAGGAGCTGCAGATAAGGCCAAGGAGAAACCACGGACTCTGGTCTCCTCACTCACTCCTCCCAGCACACCCACTCCACCGCCTAAAGGTCTGACAGTACCTCCCAAAATAGGTAGGGACATCCTGCAAATTTGGGAGGTGCTGGAAGTAATCTTCTAGGGAACGTGCTTAGACCCTTGTCTCCTTGCCAAAAATAGGAGGCAAGTAGCTAGTGCCTGTTCTTACAAGGGACACACCTTCCACTCCATCCCAGTCCCCTCGTGTTAGCCCGTTAACCACCAGTTCATAGAATCATAGAATGGTTTGGATTGGAAGGGACCTTAAAGTTCATCCAGTTCCAACCCCCCTGCCAGCAGCAGGGACACCTTCCACTAGACCAGGTTGCTCAAAGCCTCATCCAGCCTGGCCTTCAACACTTCCAGGGAGGGGGCATCTACAACTTCCTTGGGCAACCTGTTCCAGTGTCTGACCACCCTCACAGTGAAGAACTTCTTCCTAATATCTCATCTAAACCTCCCCTCTTTCAGCTTAAACCCATTTCCCCTTGTTTTGTCATTAACTGCCCTTATGAAAAGTCCCTCCCCAGCTTTCTTGTAGCCCCTTCAGGTACTGGGAGGTGCTATAAGATCTCCCTGGAGCCTTCTCTTCTCCAGGCTGAACAGCCCGAACTCTCTCAGCCTGTCTTCATAGGAGAGGTGCTCCAGACCTCGGATAAATGCCCAGTTAGATGCTTTGAGAGTATTTAGGGGCCTGGAAGTGCAAATAGATGCCTAAAATCTCACTGTCAGCACAGGGAGTTGGGTACTGAACTGGCTTAGACGC
Source organism: Antrostomus carolinensis (assembly GCF_000700745.2). Classification (NCBI taxonomy): domain Eukaryota; kingdom Metazoa; phylum Chordata; class Aves; order Caprimulgiformes; family Caprimulgidae; genus Antrostomus; species Antrostomus carolinensis. The sequence goes on from NW_010298388.1 coordinate 15,192, forward strand.
TTTTAGACCTTCCCATCTCACAGCAAACTTCTGCTGAGCTCCTTGCTGTGTCCTTAGGGATGAAGTAGGCTTGGGAGTTTGAGTGGTGAGCATGCACACCATGTGTACATGCTTTGCTGAATTAGAGTCTGGACGCCTAAGCCTTTTCATTCCTTTCCCTCTATTTGAGAAGACACTGATTAACGACTGATTTTTGCCATATCCCAGCCCTTCTCACTATTATCCTGGAAGTACAATAGCAGTATGTGCGATTCTGATGATGATTTATAATACCTATAAATAAAATACCTATACTCCTCAGCACAGGAAAGACATGGACCTCTTGGAGCAGGTCCAGAGGAGGCCACAAAAATGATCAGAGGGCTGGAGCAGCTCTGCTGTGAGGACAGACTGAGAGAGTTGGGGCTGTTCAACCTGGAGAAGAGAAGGCTCTGGGGTGACTTTATTGTGGGCTTTCAATACTTGGAGGGGGCCTTGAGAAAGATGGGGACAGAGTTTTTAGCAGGGCCTTTAGCAACAGGACAAGAGGAAATGGTTTTAAGCTAAAAGAGGGGAGATTTAGACTGGATGTAAGGAAGAAATTTTTTACACTGAAGGTGATGAAACCCTGGCCCAGGTTGCCCAGAGAGGTGGTAGAAGCCCCATCCCTGGAAACATTCAAGGTCAGGTTGGACGGGGCTGTGAGCAACCTGATGTGGTTGAAGATGTCCCTGCTCACTGCAGGGGGTTGAACTAGATGGCCTGGAAAGGTCCCTTCCCACCCAAACCAGTCTGTGATTCTGTGATTGACTCTATAAATGCTGCTACTATCACAGCTAAACCCTGTGTCCCCCCCAGGACATATGATGCTGTTATTACAGATTTATAAGCCGCACGTGGCAAGCGAGACTCAGCGATTTCAGGAGTCCAGAGCCCCCACGCTCCAGCGTGACAGTGCTGCCTGCTGTGCCAGGCAGAGGAGAGGGACAGAGCTTTGCCAATAGAGCCTTTATATCATCCAGGGCTGCCCCTGCGCTGCGGCTGGCAGGGGCCCAGCAGAGCTCCTGGCATCCTTTCTCGCTGTCTCAGGGTGACTGATTTATGCCTGGCTCCGCTGGCCCTCCAAGGGCTGTCCCAGCCAGGGCACCGGCCGCTTCCCGTATCTCCTGGCCATCTCCCATGATTTCCACTCCAAGCCTGGTTTTGGGCAGAGAATCAAGGATTGTTACGCTTATGCTTGGTGTATCTTTAGATCCCAGCTAATACAGGAGGCTGTAGTCTTTATGGCAGACAAAATAGTTGTTTGTGACACAAATTAATCAATAAAACCACTCTTTGGTGATGGAACTGAGCACCTATTTCCCCGGCACGTGAGAAAGGGGCATTCCCAGCCCCATGATGCTTACAAAATCAAATCAAATACCACTGAAAATGTAACGCCGAGCTGTGAAATACAACCAGAAGAAAGGCTTTTGTTTTCCCTCTCCTTTTTTTCTTGAACCTAACAGTACCTAACTGTTTAACTTGTGGCTAAGGATTATTTATGTAGGGCTCTTGTGTAGGTAAAGCACCACGTCCTTGGCCCTCTGCCCACGTAGCACAGCGCGGGATCTCGCCTTACAAATTGCAGCTGTATAACATAACAGGAAACGTGGGGCTTGAAGTTATTCCACTGGAAAGATTAATTATTTGGAAAATAGTTATGCAGCAGCTTTGTGTATTTTTGGAGCAAAGGTGACCAGCACCATCTTAAATTTAAAGAAAGTTGCTGGGAAGGAAGAAAAAGAGGCACTTTAGAGAGTGGGAGTGTTGTGGGGCAATTTTTTAAAAATTGTTTATATAT
>NW_010298388.1:17040-30695 GCF_000700745.2 Antrostomus carolinensis
ATTGTTTATATATATATATTTAAATTGTTTATATATTTTTAAATAATGTTTGGATTGTCTGCAGGCATGGAAGGAGCAAAGCTGAGCTCTGTGAAGGACAGCCCCGGCAGGGTGCGGTTGGTGGAAGAATTGGAGCGTATGGGAGCTGCTGGATTAAATTGGACTTTGAACCTTCCCATCCAAAATCCCATCCACCTGCTTGAGGGGAAGATGCAGGAGTCCTGCTGATGCAGGAGGTAGATGAGAAGCGAGCTTGGAGGCACAGGTTCAGTGTAATAGGTCGTGGTCTCCTCAAAGTATCCTGTGGACAGGAAGAAGAAGACACCAGATCCCAGGGAGCCTCTTCCCTCCAGGTAAACACTCTTGAACAGACAAACTCTGTGTCTGGAGGGGATCTTTTTCCATGGAGGAGAGGGTAGGGTGACAAGTGATATCTCCTGCTCATGTCAGTCCATCCAGCCTTGTCCATCTAGCTGTGAGCTTCTTTTTATAGCCCAATTCATGGGATTTTAATTTGCTCCTCTGCATGTGAGCAATCACCCCAATTAAAGGAAACCACTAAAATAGCAAACTGGCTGCTGCAGTGCGTAGGCATGGGTGACAGCCAAGTTCTCCCATCACCTCTGCCGATGCTTCCCACTGACTCCAGAGAGCTCTGCGGCCAAAGTGAAATGTCTCACTGATTAGGATTCCTCTTAGCATCCAAATGTGCTTAAATACTGGAGCTCTCTGGAGGGATGTGGTTTGGATAAAGGAGTGGTAGTTATTTTTAGGCAGCACAATGCACCTCTTAGTAAAGTTTTTCCACTCAGGCACTTATCCCGCGGCCATTTCGCGAGAGCAGCTATCCTACACCTAGCTGGGCACTAACCTGCTCTCCTGGGGCTATTGCCCATGGCTGTGATAGGCACCTGGTGGTCCCTCTCTCTTTGCTCAGCTAGAGCTGTCAAAATGAAAGCCCCGAAGGAGAAACCCTCCTGCATGAGCATCTCAGTAGGTTTTGGGAGGAACTTAGTGAAGACTGTGATTTCTGGCCTGGCAGTTGTACTCCTGGACTCATCTATTCTCCTGCAGGCAGGAGGAACGGGCAGGAGGTGCTCCAGGAGCAAGATGTGGACCCCAGCAGGCCATGTCCAGCATCCCCCCTTCCATCAATGCACAGGGGAAGCTTGTTTTCAAAGCAACCCAATTTTCCCCATCCATACTGGAAAAAGGATTAATAATAGATTAATAATAGCAATAGGCTGCATTCAAGGTGTAAATGTCTCATAATTGATGCAGGATAGTCCATATTTTTGAATTTTTACATTCCAGGTCGTGGTGAAGAACAACATCAGATTTAAGGAGGGACATAAAGAAGTTTTCTTGTAAAATCAAGAATGTCTCCTACGTAAGTAACAAACCAAACAGAGAGACCAGTCTCTTAACTTTCCAAGTTTTTTATTTCTGCCTCATTTGCTGCTACCTCAGACTAACCAAAACTCCATGTTTGTCTAATAGAAACCAACTATTTTTGCAAAACTCTTCAAGCCACAGTAGTTTAGCTCTACCACAATAATTCACTGCTCTACTATAGCAAATGTTAATGTATGAAAAAACCTGCTGGGTGTATTAAAAAAAATGAAAATAGGAGGAAATGATTTAATTTAATGTCTCTACATTTCATTGCACTTGATAGAAGACAGAAGGCATCTTTTTCATCAGCCAAAAAAATAACATTAGTGGAAGGCCACTTTCTTTGCTGCATCACACCTCATGTGGCTGTTGGTTCTCAAGCCAACCCCCACACATACTACCAAGCTGAGATTAATTTTATACCCGTAGCGCCGCCCCAAAGCAGATATCCACAGAGTCCTTTTGGTTTGGGACCTGGGGAATCCCACTCTGCCCCATAACCCAGCTCTTAGTGACTGTCATTTTGCATACCTGTGTGATGCTTGAGATCTGGTCAAAGCATCCCTGGTGTCATCACATCACTAGGTTGTCCAAGGTAGGGCCGTGGTCATTCAAGACCTCATCTAGACTCAGTGGAAAGAGAGGCCCTACAGAGAACGATCCTGCCTCGCTGTAACTGCTGTAACTGGGAGAAAAGTCTCTTGAATCTTCTGGGTCATTGACTACAGGGACAACCCAGGATGACAAAACACCTTATTTAGGTTTTTCAGAGAACTGCTTGAAATTGGGTGAGACAAACACAAGGCAAAAGTGAGTTATGTGGGGAAAAAGGTCGGTAAATCTTGGTGTTGTACATAATATGAACCTTTTACAAGGAAAGAAGAGGCCACTGTAAATAGCAGAAGGGTGTTTAGGTCTGAGGCTGGCACAAAAGTTCAGCTGAGAAACAAGGACAGCGTAGATGAGCGGAGAAGCTTTCAAGAAACCAGATCTTTTGGTCATAGCAACAGATCTTGTACATGCAAAAGTCACTTGAAGACAGGAGGTGCCTGGAAGAGCAAGATTTTACTGCCAGCTCACAGATAACCTCATTGTACAACCAAAAGCAACGCCGGAGAAGTTGGTCGACACGATGGTCTTTTGAGTTTGCCAAAGAGCCAGATGTTCTTTGCCATGGGGAAATTATCTTCCACACCTTGGCATCTGGTTCCAGTAGCTGCCAGTAAAAGGACAGGACAGGCACATTGTGTGGAGGGGCAGGTGGCACATTGCAACAGCTTTTTCTAATAATTACCAGGAAGAAGTATTACGACAATTTTTGGCTGAAGTGATACAGATAAATGCTGTGAACAAGCTCTGTGAACACACAGCTCAGGGAATTGCTAAAACTGGCATTTATCTCTTGATATTTCAGAGTGCTGGGGTAGAGGATTTCAAGAATGAAAGGCTTATTTGGCGATAAAACCCTATTCCTGGTGCTGTGCACATCAACGAGCAGATCCATAAGTGAGCAGCCGGGCAGGCGAGGAGTTATCCTGTGCCCAATTGCACCGACTTGATCCCTAAGGGGTGAACACCAAACCCTCACTAAGCTTCCTGCAGGGCTGGTATTTCAGAAACTAATTAAGAGCAAGCAAAGGGCTTGAAAAATAAGACAGAAAAATAGCAATTCTCTTTATACCCCACTCGAGGAATGAATAAAATACTTCAGAGGCTTTTGCAAATCTAGTGTCTCAGTTATCTGCTGAGGCCAGACTATTGCCTTCATAAAGCTCTGTGAGGTCCTTCCCTCACAGAGGGCATTCTCCATATGAGAAAAGCAGCACGAGCACAGGAATAACAGCTCCAGGAATGATTGTCCTGCTCATGAGAGAAGGTTATCCATATCCCCAGGGATCTGCAGGTATCGGGGGCAGAAGTTACACCAGCCTCAATGCTCCCCATCGTAGATTGGAGGTGCTCCAGCCAGTCCCTCCTACCTTTCCCTGGTTGCTGCTCCACCACCATCCCACTTTGGCCCCTGTCAGTCTCCATGAGGCTAAAAAAGGGAAAGTCTTAAGAAGAGAAGTCTGGAAAAATTGGGAATGCTTCCTAAAACCCTGGCTTGTGTGACACCCATCTGCTCAGAGCACACATTAGCGGGTTGTTTCTTCTAAATTAAAAGCTGTGATAAACTCAGCTGCTCTCAGCTCCATCACCATCTTTATCCCTTGGAGTTAATTTGCTGAGATGAAAGGGACTATTCCCACCTCCTAGATAACTACTGGCCCGAGTTGCCTGCACTCTGGGACAGACCTCTGCATCCCACCGTAACAGATCCTGGGTCTTTTTGATTTTCCCAGAACTGCCAACAGAGCAGGGCGGGGGTGTGAGCAGCACTTACCATCCTCGGGATGCAGCTTGGACCATGCACAGTGGACCTGCTCAGTTTCCAAGCGCCGTCACTGTAATCATAGTGGAGCCTGGATGACGTCTGAGCCACCAACACTAGTAATTAAGTGTAATTATCTAAGGGGGGAGTGTGTGTTATATGGAAACACAGCCCTGCCGTGAGTGGTGATGTTCAGAGGTAAACACAGAGCTGAGTGGAGAAATAAGAGTCATCTCTCTCTTGAGTTGTAATTTTTTTTTACAGACCTGCTCGCTGTTACAGAGCTGAGCCTTAGGGTTTTGTTGGGTTTTTTTTTACAGAGACCCTGTTCAGATGGATGAGGGACACTCCACTCCCCACAGATGCCATAGAGGGATGAAGATCTGTCCACGTCCTCCGGACAGAATTACCCCAGCAAATCCTACCCACAGGGAGATCGGTGAGACATTGCCACGAGGGAGTGAATAATCTCATGAGCTCTCGACGTGATGGGAAGTAGGATGGAGGAGGTAAGGTGGGCATCCAAAGGATGGTTGAAGATCCCACAAACTGGAAGCTCCTGGTTTTTTAGTTGATATGTGATTTTGGGTTACCTTGAGAGGGGCTGAGCAGGAAAGGTGAAACAATGGCCCAGATAACATTCCTGGGCAAAACAAAGGAGAAGACATTTACTGGGGAGTAGCTCCTGGCTGGCTCCAGCCGGGCGGTGAAGAGTTTACTCTTCTCAAGGCTAAATCACAGATCAAAAGGAAGATCTCAAACATTAGAGGACCCCAGGGCCCAGCCAAGACTTGGGGAGGAGGGGGATGGAGAGGCTATGGAGCCATGCCTGCTGTCAGCAGCCAAGGAGAGCAGCCATGTCTTTGAAATAAATAAAGATGGCTTTGCTTGGATGGGGCTGCTTTGATGTGGATCAACTAGCTGACTGGGTTCACATGGCACAAAATCCCAGACAAATGTACTGTGGCCACCTGGGAGGGCTGTCCCCCTGCTTTGGGGGACCACTGAACCACCTCACTTTGGCTTTCATGCATTTGACAGCAGGCAACATCTCAAAAAGATGCTAACACCTCCCTGCCCTAAAAAAGGAGTCCCCACCCCTCCAAAAAAAGTGTTGCAAGGAAAAAAACAACTTTGCAAAACATCTTTCTTTGGGTTAAAAAGATTTGGGTGGTATCAGGCAAGATTTTCAGAAGTGGCTTAAATTATAAAACAAGAATCCATGGGTTTGTGCCAAAGTCTACAGGGGGGGGTAACCTTGAATCCAGCCCAATGGGAATTGAAGGAGATAGTACATTATATCCCCTCAACTTTAAACTGCAAATGCCTCAGGACAGCAGGGTTTTTACATATCAAGCAGAATATTTGGTGAGAGACTTTGAGGTCAGAATGGCAGCCTTTTATTTTTCTGAGCATCTCAGAAATGTATCAAGGCTGTAGGGAATGTTAATATATTTTATTGGACAAGCCACTAGAGGTGGAAACAGCTTGGCAGCTGTTGGGCACATGAATGCTTCCAGAATAAAAGCAAAAAAAAACCTTAAAAGCTTTAAAAAAGTGCCCAGAACTCCTTCACTCGTGCCAACAACACCTTAAATAAACCATCAAAAGTAGCCAGACAAAAACTAGAAGTATCCTCAGAAACCAAGGAAGTTCTGTGAGTCTGGATCAGCTTTGGGCAAATTATGGCTGGTTTAGTTGAAACACCAAATTTTTCCCTGCAAAATTTTCCTAGAGAGTGTACTCAATCCTCCTTTCTTTTCTATCAAAACTTGAAAATTTAATGGAAAGATTGATTGAAAACCAGCCAGGCTTGCCATGGATGGAAGGCTGGCCTGAGCAGGTATTTTTTTAATTCAAAATTCTACATTTTTTCTAAAAATAACACTATAGGAAATCCCTGTGGATTGGCTGGTATTGAGGGTATTCTTGTGGTTGCTGGGAGAGCCTGAGCAACCCAGGCATCTTGAATGAACAAAATCTGATGGCAGGAGAAATATAAATGTTATGAATGAAGCCAAACTGGAGAATTCCAGCTCTGGACCCTCATCCTATTCTGTGTTTGATCCCATTCCGTGTCCTGGACAAGCCGGCTTGTGAATCACAGAATCACAGAGTGTCAGGGATTGGAAGGGACCTCAGAAGATCATCCAGTCCAGCCCCCCTGCCAAAGCAGAAGTGAGTCTGAAGCTCTCCCAGTCACTGGGTACTTCAAGATTTGGATTTCTAAGAAATTCAGTTGAAAAGAGAAGACAAAAGTCAAGGCAAAACAGAATGTTTCTCATTCTCTGTGCGCTTTCGTGCTTCTTGTTTTCCTGCTTCCCTTGTTTCATGAGCTGTGAGGAAGATTAGATGATTTGCCCTGAACCTGTACAGCTGGAGAGTTATTTAATCACTTATTACCCAGGCACTTGCTACCTGCTTAGCCCATCTAGAAGGCACTAAAAAATAATTAAAAAAAAAAATATTTTGCTCAAGTAGGAGCCTGCATATTGCTCTGGCATTACTTATTCAAAATTTGTCGTGTTGGGTCAAGCTGTGGAGTTTATCCCTGCATCCCCTCTCACTCTGAGCAGTTCTCCATCCAAAGAAAGGGAGAATATTACAAAGTCTTGTTTCTTCTATTACTATGCAAAAGGGGAGAATACTACAAAGTCCATGGGGCTTGTTTCTTCTATTACTGTGCAAAAGGCACCTCAGGCCAGCTTGACAGCAAAGTGCTACCCTAAGAATCAAGCAGAGCAAGCGCCAAGGAAGGAGTGCCAGGATTCATACATCAGGAGAGAAACAGAGACTGCAGAACAGCATTTCCCTCTCTTTGGGCTCCTTATTGTGATGAGATTCTTGTCAAAGGCACAAATAACCCAGCCCCTTGCACTATCAGACATTGGTTGATGTCATGGTGGCTGCCAGAAGATAATAGCTGTCAGTGTAAAATTACAAATCATTTTGCATAATGCCGTGCAGATTACCATGAAAGCAATGGCAGTATTTGAATTTTACTCCTTTTTTTTTTGGCCTCTCTTTGTTTCCGTGCTTAGCTGAAGAGTTTGACGTTGCAGCCTCACTGAGGCAGCGTTTTGTACCCAGATCTGCACGGCTGGCACGATGTCGCTTGTGCATCACTCTTCTGTGGCCCAACAAAAAAGTTCAGCCAGTACCTCAGGGCAGGTGGACGATCCTACCACACACCATCTTTGTGGAAAAATTTTGTGGGCTCCTCCTCGGGTCCCCTTCAGCATCAGCATCACATGGCTCTCCTGTGATGGGGGAAGTGATTTTACTTTCCTTTTAAGTCTGAAGGAGGGAAGCACAAAAGCCTGAAGTCACTTACCTGCCTTCACAACTGTGCTGGTTTCACTCCTTTGGCTGCAGCCAAACACAGCCACTGTCTCACTCTCCCCCTCTCCCCTGAGAACAGGAGGGAGAAACTGAAGGGTAAATGTGAGAAAACTCATGGGTTGAGGTAAAAACAATTGAATAAGTGATGCCCAGTGCAATTGCTCACCATCTGCCAACTGATGCCCACCATGTCCCCAGCCAGTGATCCCAAGCAGAGACAGTCCCAAAACCCAGACCACAATCCCAGAAGTGCAAGAGCCTGAGCGATCCCCAAGAGAATCCCCAGCTTTCTGGTCAACCCTCATGAATATACTGACCATGACATGATATGATATGGAATATCTCATTGGTACATCCAAATACCAAATGCAGGTTTTGCTAATTACTATGCTTCCCCCTCCAGTCCTTTGCACTTGCAAACTAGCAAAACACAAAGTCCTTGGACTTCTAGCAACAACGGAAAACATTAGTATGTCATCAACATTCTTCTCATAACAAATCCCATACAGAAACCAAAACCCAGCTATTCTGCTACTAAGAAGAAAATTAACTGTGTCCTAGTGAAACCAGGACAACAATGCAAGTGGCAGAAGTGGGTTTTGCACCTGGATGTCTGGAGTCACGAGGAACTGCATACCCAGCTGCTCACCCAGGCATCCTTCACGTGCCTCTAGCAGCACTGATACCATAATACTGCCCTAAAACAGAGCTCAGCTGAGATTTTCCCCACTACCACCCTGAGTATTGAGTATTTCTCTGGAGTCGTGGCTATGCTTCCCACAAAACCTGAGCTAGGTTGTTTAAGATGAGCTCAGGCTAAACCATGACATCAGTGTCAAGGTTTTTTTGTAGAAAGAAGGTCCTGGAAATCTTGACCAGGGGGATAATTAATGAGGGATGCTTGGGAAGGTACTATTTTGTGATGAGCAATTATCCAAAGGGAATCCTCTACTGAGAGAGGAGAATGTTTTGTAGCCACGACAAAAGTGTCACTTAATTCTACTTGATGGGAAGAAAAAAAAGATCATCATCAACATTTCTCCATGTTACAGGATGAGAAACTGCCTGAGTTAGGGACGTTGCTGTGGGGAGTCAACAGGATTAAAAAAATAATTAAAGGAGATGTAGGAACAAAGTATGACAAGGGGAATAATTATGAAATAAGGAGCAGAAGAAGGGCTGATGTTTTCACCTTAGCAATCAGGAAAACCAGTCAGGACAGCTATTCCATCACAACCAAAACATATTTCAATACCTCTCCTTGCCTGGACAGCTGGGGCTCCTGCAATCATACCCCTCTGCAAAGTACACCTGTGGGGGTGAAAAGCAAGAGAGCAGCATGTCTGGGGCATTGAGGTAATGTTTGGACAGCCAGATGTGTCTGTTGGCTTCACACTCTGCCCTGTCTTGCTCACAAAGGGTTTGCCAAAACGTTGCTGAGCTGGAGGTGCCCTGCTTGCCCCATTTCATGCAGCCAGACTCTAACCCAATTAATAAACATAGAGGTATCTCCTTCCTTTTGTCCTGTAGCAATTTAGCTGGTAAAATTGCAATTCATGTGGCCTGTCCTTGAGTATCTGGCTCTGCTTGCACCCAGTGCTGCTCATGCAGGGCTGTGTCTGAAGGGGGTGCATATAGGTGGGGTTTAGGGTGATGCTCAGGTGCTTTCCTGATCTCCACTCCCACTGCTTCTCGAAAGAGTCTGAAGGGTTTTTGTGAAGAGCCTGAAAATGGGATTTTTGGACTATGGGGGAGTTATGGGTCACAAAAGCATCTGGAAGACATGCCAGGCCCACTAAAGCATGGGGACTTGCAAGAATAAGAAGCCATAATGCCCTCAAAGAAGCTGACATGTCCACTTCCCAAGAATCCACCTTTACTTCCTAGTCAGGCTTTCCAAAGCCCAAGAATTCACTGTAAACAAGGCTTTCCACCGTTTAACCCACTCCTGGAAATGCTGTTTCCCCTCTTCCTGGCATCACAAAGTTGCCAGCAGTGCTATTTCAGAGAGCAGAGAAGAATCGTTCATCTTCTTCTTTCACGCCTTCAGTTTTCTGCCTAGGTCAAGACGTGCTCATTTACCATTTTCTGGTGATTCACAAGCCAGAAAAAGATCCTGGCTGCTTCAGAGGAGGGGTGCACAAAGCCCTCAGTCACCATGAGTCACTTCTCTGCCAAATGCTAATTTTGCATCAGAAACATGTTTTACTTGTATTTTGAGAAGATTTTTTTTTCTTCTTCTTTTTTTTCTTCTCAGTTCTGTCATTTGAGGACACACCCTGCCTGGGAGGTGGTGAGCACCCAAAAATCTTGTGAAACTTGTGGGTGCCAGAGTTTCTTATGTGAGATTTGGGACTGGAGTGTTAATTAGTATAGACCTCCTGATTTTGGAGGAGCAACATAATCAAGTTTGTAATCAGTACGGTGGTCTAAGGAGGATGTTCAAAGATAATCAGAAAGGTGAAGCTTCACACGGGTTCCTGCAAGGAGGAGGATTTCTGATGGGCTCATGGAAAGTACTTTGGTTTTCTTTCCCCTCCAATATTTTGGTCTATTTGCTGCCATTGTACTTAAAAAACCTTCTTCCCCAGTGACAGCAATAAGGAAGTCTGGTAGGTTGATGGCATTTTCCTCTCTGGCAATCTATATACTTGATCTTGATCTTTAGTTATGTCTCTCTGCCTTTCTCTTCCTTAATCTGATCAAGCTAAACCATGTGATTATTAGCTGCTGTAGTAAATAGGTGTCGATGATCCTGAGTTAAAGGAAATAGAGCTGCTGGTACCATTGCAAGCTTCCCTTCTCCTTGTAGATAAAACTTGATAGGTCTTGTTGGATCCACAAGAAGATCAGCAGCATCCTGGCCTGGATCAGCACTAGTGTAGCCAGCAGGACCAGGGCAGTGATTGTCCCCCTGCACTGGGCACTGGTGAGGCTGCAGCTTGAGTGCTGGGTTCAGTGTTGGACCCCTGACTCCAAGCAGGACATGGAGGTGCTGGAGCGTGTCCAGAGAAGGGCAACGGAGCTGGGGAAGGGTCTGGAGCACAAGTGTGATGAGTTCCTGGCTGAGGGAACTGGGGTTGTTGAGCCTGGAGAAAAGGAGGCTGAGGGGAGACCTTCTGGCTCTGTCCAAGTCCCTGAAAGGAGGGTGGAGAGAGGTGGGTGTTGGTCTCTTCTCTCAAATAACAAATGAGAGGACAAGAGGAAATGGCCTCAAGTTGCACCAGGGGAGGGTTAGATTGGATATTAGGAAAAAATTATTCACTGAAAGGGTTCTCAGGCTTTGGAACAGGCTGCCCAGGGCAGTGGTGGAGTCACCATCCCTGAAGGTATTTAAAAGCCGTGCAGATGTGGTGCTGAGGGACATGGTTTAGAGGTGGACTTGGCAGTGTTGGGTTTACAGTTAACTCAGTGATCTTCTAGGTCTTTTCCAACCAAAACAGTTTGATGATTCTGTGATTCTGTCACACATACTGTCATGTTTAAATGATTAAACATTGTCCCTCGGTGGCCAAAGCCTCAGTATTATACAGCAAAGATGAAGCTTGCAGAGGACATCCCTCCTCAGTAATGAAGTCAGTGAGGGTGCCAGGATTTAAGTCCCTGTTCCCCAGCAAACGTAGAAGCTACAGCACAAGCAACCATCTGGAAGTTTGTCTTCTTTCTTCCTTTTCCATCTAATTGAAGGTTAGAGGTTTCCACCTAATCGAATGTTAGAGTGGAGGCTACAGATGGATGACAACCAGCAGAGCTGTCCTGTGAGATGTCCTTGTTTGGCAGAGTACCACAGAACAGCTCCACTGGGAAGCAGAAACTGGAGCCAAGGTGGGAAGGGAGACAGACAAGAAAAATAAGAACAAGAGGAAGCAGAAGCCATAAAATTCTCTTTGACCCACCTCCCACCACGTGCCTGATCGCTGTGCACTCACGTGAACACTAAATGCCTGTGAAACTGCCTGAAACACCAAACAAAACACGGGGACAGCAGAAAGAATGAAGAGAGCCAAATATTATCCCTCCTCCAGGAGATGTGGGACATAACCTGGCACAGGGAAACCTGCTTTGCTTCTTGTGTGAAATATGCCTAAGGAACTATCTTCAGTGCTTGGTCCCCAAATGAAGGCTTCTCATTATTTATTTCCATCTGCAATTATCTCTGCTTGATGCCCACGTACCTGTGTGTCCTGTTGGAGCTGGCTGGTGAGGGGTGGGAAAGCCCTGTGAAATCATTAAGCTTCTCCCCTGAAGTGCAGGCCGCGTGCTCTCAATCTGATGGAACCCGATACTGCAGTTTGTCTCTGTCAGAAGTGCTGTGAACACTTAGCCTCTGTCTCTTCATCTCATGGTTTCCTGAAAATATCACGTCCTTGGGCTCTGCTCTTCTTTCAGCAGAAAGAGGGAAATGCAAAGGGGAGATGGTGCTTAACCCACCCGGTCGCCTTCTGCGATGAAGTGACTGTGGGGGATGTGAGGAGAGGGCTGGATGTTGTTGACCTCGACTTTAGTAAAGCTTTTGGCACTGCCTCCTGTCACATCCTTGTAAACCAGGTGACAAAGTACAAGTGAAATGAGTGGATGGTGGGGTGGGTTGAAAACCAGCTGAGTGGCTGAGTCTCTCTAGACCAGGTTGTGGTTAGTGGTACAGAGTCCACTTGGGGACAAGTGGTGCACCCCAGGGGTTGACATTTGTGCTGATGTTGTTCCAAATCTTCATTAATGACCTCAGTGATGGAACAGGGTGCATCCACAGTGAATCTGCAGACATTACAAAACTAGGAGGAGTGGCTGATGCACCAGATGGTTGTGCTGATGTCCAGAGGGACCTCAACGGTCTGGAGAACTGAGCTGTCATTAAGTTCAACAAAGGGAAATGCATCCTTGGGGCTGTTCAGCCTGGGGAAGAGAAGGCTCCAGGGAGACCTTCTAGTGGCTTTTCAACACTTGAAGGGGGCCTATGAGAAGGATGGGGACAGACTTTTTAGCAGGGCCTGTAGTGACAGGACAAGGGGAAATGGGTTTAAAACTAAAAGGGGAGGTTCAGACTAGATGTGAGGAAGAAATTTTTTATGCTGAGGGTGGTGAAACCCTGGCCCAGGTTGCCCAGAGAGGTGGTAGAAGCCCCATCCCTGGAAACATTCCAGGTCAGGTTGGACGGGGCTCTGAGCAACCTGATGTGGCTGAAGATGTCCCGGCTCACTGCAGGGGGTTGGACTAGATGGCCTGGAAAGGTCCCTTCCCACCCAAACCAGTCTGTGATTCTATGATTTTATGAAATGCAAAGTGTTGCCCCTGGGGAGGAATAACCCCTGGCACCAGTACACACTGGGGGCTGACTGGCTGGAAAGCAGCACTGCAGAGAAGCAGCTTGGAGTCCTGGTGGACACCAAGTTGCACATGAGCCAGCAATGCATCTTTGTGCCAGAGAAGGCCAAGAGATTGGGCTGGAGGAGGTGATCCTGCATCACGAGGGGTGTTGTCAGTGGTTAGAGGGAGGTGATCCTTCCCTTCCTTCCCACTGGTGAGGCCATACTTGGATTGCCAGGTCCAGTTCTGGCTTCTCGGTACAAGAGAGACGTGGATGTACTGGAGAGAGTCCAGCAAAGGGACAATAAGATGATGAAGGGATTGAAGCATCTTTCACATAGGAAAGGCTTGAGAGAGCTGAGACTGTGCAGCTTGGAGAAGAGAAGGCTCAGGGGGATCTCATCTATGTGTATAAACACCTGAAGGGAGGGTGTAAAGAAGACCAAGCCAGGCTCTTCTCAGTGGTGCCCTGTGATGGGACCAGAGGCAAGGAGCATAAACTGGAACACAGGAGGTTCCTCCTGAGCATCGGGAAACACTTTTTCACAGTGAGGGTGCCAGAGCACTGGCACAGGTTGCCCGGAGAGGTTGTGGAGTCTCCATCCTTAGAGATATTCAAAAGCCATCTGGACATGGTCCTGGGCAACTAGCTCTAGGTGGCCCTGCTTGAGAAGGGAGGCTGAATCAGATGACCTCTAGAGGTTCCTTCCCACCTCAACCATTCTGTAACTCTCCAATTCCCTTTCTGACTTTTCCAGCTGAAGAAGCCTTCTCTGCCTCACATTGCCTATACCTTTCTAGGCATCATCAGACAAGATATTCGACATCATCAGCCAAGATTTCCAGTGTGGGGAAACAATCCTGTTCCTGTGGCTTCAATGACAGATATTCATCAACAAACTCTACCTTTCATCAGGTATTTCACTGCTCTTCTCCAAAGGGATGGTGTAATAATCATCCTCTTCAGTGGGGAGCAGCAACTCTGGGATTTTTTAATCCAGTAAAGTGGGGTTGTGTTATAGCACTGTGATATTAGCAGAACTTTCCTCCCTTACATTTTACCTCTAAGTTATATTTCAATAGGAGGAACCATTCATACCCCGCCATCTCCTGACATGGCCAAGCATCCACAAGCCTATTGCTAATCTGCTTTCTCTAATGAAAGCATCAATTCCTAGCAGAGATAGTTGTCATTAAATCAATAAGACACGTAACCTATTCTTCTGGTGCCTCACACGAACAC
>NW_010298389.1:0-246 GCF_000700745.2 Antrostomus carolinensis
GGGGAGAAATGGGGAATATGAGGAAAAAATGGGGAATATGGGGGGAAAATTGGCAATATGAGGGTAAAAATGGGGATTATAGGGGGAAAAATGGGGAATATGGTGGGAATATGAGGGAAAAATGGGGAAAATGAGAGAAAAAAGGGGGAATATGAGGGGAAAATGGGGAATTTGAGGGGAAAATGGGGAATATGGGGGAAAACTGGGGATTATGAGGGAAAAAATGGGGAATATGGGGGGAAAATG
>NW_010298389.1:739-1047 GCF_000700745.2 Antrostomus carolinensis
GAAAAGGGGGAATTTGAGGGAAAATGGGGAATATGAGGGAAAAGGGCCAGATTTTGGGGTGAAAAGAGCCAATTTTGGGGTTTTATCTCCCCAATAAAGACATTGTGTGTAAGTTTTGCCCCCTCCCCACGCAGAGCGATGGATGCTGACCCCCCCCTGCCAGGTGAGAGGTTAATTAATGAGGGGGGGGTTAATTAATGAGGGGGGTTAATTAACAGAGGGGGTGTTAATTAAGGTGTGGGGGTTAATTAAGGAGGGTTTTCTGTTGCAGATGAGGACCCCCCCCTCCCCCTCCCCCTCAGCACAGC
>NW_010298390.1:0-33643 GCF_000700745.2 Antrostomus carolinensis
GGGGAGGCTTGCCCTGAAATCTTTCTCCAGGTGGAAAATGGGGAAGGCTTTGTATACACTCGGGCTTTGTCTAGAATGGGCCCTTTTACACCCATAAAGACTTCAGGGGCATTTTGGGGTTTCTGCCCGTTTGTGCTGTCCTGCTTTCGCAGCAGCACTAAAGTATTTCATTGAAAGCCAAGGTCTCTACATCAGAATGAGTTAGTGGCATCAGTGGTCTTTATTTTATTTTGGTTTGGTTTTTTTACCCTCAAATCCCGTTGAGCTGTAGGAAAGCTTCCCCCTCCTCCCCTCCCCTCAAAAAAGGAAACGTCAAAGTATGTAATATGAAATTAAATGTGGCACTGGATATGTTCTGGCAAGTCATGGTAGTAAACTGAAGTTCTGAACACAACTAGATGCAAGAGCCCATGAACAGCAATGATTCAAAAAAATCCAGTACAATGATCTAGTTTAAGTCAAGGAAACTCTGAAAATTAGGCCCTAAGGATTATTAGTCTTCTCTCCTATAATAGATGCTTCTGAACTCTGCTTATTGAAAGAAATAAATTTTAATTTAGGCATTCTGCACTTTCAGAGTGTTTATATGACAGAGCTGAAACCAGGTGAGGAATTTGTATGTTGTGTGAAGGTCTCAGTGGACACTGTGAACCATGGAGACGAAGGTATTTTAAAATTCCTGTCAGTGTCTGGAAAATCCACTGTAGTATTTGTAAGTTTAAATTATTTTGATGGTTAGAAACGTCTGCTTCCTTTGAACTGTTCTTTTCAGCTTAATTTAAAAATATATAGAAACCATGGGGAGGAAAATCAGCTTCTCTATGGCAAGATTAGATAAAGTGGCATTTATAACAGTCCCATGTCTGTGACCAAAGCTGCTGCGAGATTTGATTTTTTAGCTTGGAGGTGTTTTCCTTCTGGTCCTCACTCCCACCTCAAAAAACCCCCCAAAAACAAAAACGGAACAACAACCCCCCGAATTCAATGAGAGCACAGGTTAAGAGCAGCCAGCAGTAAAACCCCGAGTCCCTCCGGCAGCGGGGTGCAGTTCTCTTGTGCAGCAGAGGATGGCCTTGTTGGGCAGCACTGCAGGTTTCTTGCTGTCCCCGCCATGCCGCCTGCCTCAGTCCTGTATTCATGGCACAAATGGGACCGAGCCCTTGGTACCCCAGCACGCGAGGAGTCACGTTATTTGTGACAGGCACCTCTCCCTGATCAGCCTCCTCGGGACAGCAGCCGAGCGCTGCCCAGCATCCCTGCCGCTACCCCAGCTCACCTCCCTCTGCTGAAATTTGTAGGAAACAAAGTGTGGTCTCTGGCCTCCTTCAACTCTGCGGATTTTCAGTCAAATTGCAGCTGTCATGGTTTGCATTTGCTGTGGTGCTTTTCCTCAGATAAATTTAGCTCTAAAATAAAGCTCTAAATCCCATACCCCAAGGCGTGGACAATTCGAACTGTTTGTTGTTCAGTGAAAATTGCTGAAATATAGCTCTGTGTGTGCATACACACAGAGGCAAACAAATATATTCATAATAAAAACCACATACAAGTAGGCAGGGTTTAGCTGAAAAAATGTGACAGAAGTTGCAATAGCAATGCCAAATGATGCTCCCTGTTTGAATGCAGTATTACAAAGAAAGACCAGTTTGAAATTGGATTTGATTCTGGACACAGGAGAGGAGGGTAATTTGTAACATGTTGTATTATTAACCCAAACTAAACCAAGAGGCAACAGAATTAATTAATTGGCATATACTTCAACTTTTGTTTAAAATGAATGGAATACTGGAAAATAGCTCATTTACTTGTGTCCTTTATGTTCTCCAAGCTTTCCTGGGACTATGTGTATATATATGTATGTATATATTTATATATTTTTTTTCATTCCTGGGCTTGATTGATTGGTGGTGACAGATGCGATTTGTGTTCTCCACGTCTATTAAGCACTTCTATTATTTATATATAATATTTGTTACCTTCAGAATCAGTTGAAAGCTAAACACAGGAAGAACTATTTCAGTACGTATGTACCTCCTTAAATTTGGGCCTGCGTACACCCATAAAAATTAAGTATTTTCAGGACCTTATAAAAGCAGTGAGATGAGACAGTGTTAAATACTGTGGTTCATCCTGGAAAGTCTATGATTACCCTTTATTTTTCAGTAAATACTGTTCTACTGCCCTTCACTCCCACCCCCTTAACAAGTTTAGCATCCACCCATTCCCTTTGTTTCTGAAGGGTAGTCTTGTGGCATGAGTATGTATCTTGGTGCTTTTTGCAAAGGCGTATATGCTCTGCAGTCCTTGTGTCCCTTTTGGAGAGCAGGCAGTTATTCATGTTGTAGCTAGGTCTCATTAATTATTTGCTGTCTATGTAAAGCACTCTCCAATTACACCACGAGGTACCTGTTATTAAGCTGCATTCATCTTTACTTTCATTGTGCTTTTTCTGTAGCAGTTTCCTTTGCATCCTTCAGAGTTGCCATTTTGTTCCTTGGTGCCTGATGTTTTACAAGCCCCTGTCCTGATTTTTCCCAAGCATATTTGTATCATAAGTGATAGGTACTCCTTGACTTTCTGTTCTTCTCCTTGACCACGTGGCCATAGCTGCAACAGTAAAGAAAGCCAATGGGACATGCATTTTAAGAAAGACACTTTTTTTTGCCTCTATTTTTTTTTTTTCTTTTTAGGGAAATCTTCATTTTCTAAAACATCAGTTGCAATGCTGTCTTTATAAATCTTGTTCTCTTTTCCCATAGGATTTGCAAATAGAACGAGAGAGGACCGTGTATAATATTTCTGGTGGCTGCACAGCCCTTGTGGTGGTGTATTTATTGGGGAAGCTTTACGTGGCAAATGCTGGTGATAGCAGGTGAGTAAGTGTGGTGTCTCCCCACCTCTTCCTTCACCCCAGACTCCCCAGATCTGCTGTTAATCAAGTTCCTTAGTTGCAAACAGTATCACAAGTGGATTCTGTTTCTTGGCTCGACACTTAACGGTTTTCACAGAAATTAATGCAAGTGGCAGTGATAGGTTTCCAGTATCTTGTCAAGTGGTGGTTGCAATCAGAGAGTTTGATGACACTTCTGGCCCTGTGACAGTTTCTGAATGACCTGATGGTTGCAGGGAAGTGGAAAGACACTAAAGACACACAGAAGAGATGTTGGGTGTGTAGTAAAATTGTGTGTTGAACACTGACAAGGTGTCTGCATCTGGAACCAGCTGGACTGGTTCAGTATGAAGTTCTGTGACTCCTGTCCTTAGCCTTAGTCTTGGAAGGCCACCTGGCTATCACATTTTGATATAATTGAAGGTAATAATCTATAAGTAAAAAGCTACTAGTCCTGCAACAGGGAGGAGGAGAGGGAGAGGGGCTCTCACAGGTTAGGATTTTTACTGTGTCCTGTTTTAGCTCATGTACTTGTCCATCAGAACTGAATGCTGTCGTTCAGGAGTTCTTGCTTTGTTGTATTTAGAAGTCAGATGCTTGAAGACTCATGACAAGAAGCTTTTTTTTTTTGTCTTCTGTGTTAGCTACAGCTAGGAGCATACTGGAAATCTCTCACTTGCATTCTTTTCCTCTCTCTCTCACTCTCTGCCATACCACTATCAGAGAGAGATGAAGCTCTTCTTGCAAGACTTTAGACCTTCATGTTTCTTTTAACAGGACTGTGCATAAACAGACCGGGGAGAATAATCCCCTGCATGATACAGACACTGTGTGCTCCCTTAGTTAGCAGCTGAGGAATTAAAGTCTGGAAAGGTACTCAACCACATTGTCTTTAGGTGAAGACTGCTACGGTTATGCACTTGTGTTTGAGGTTTATGCACACACAGTTCATGTTTGCACTGTGTGAGCACAATGTATTTACAGAGACAGTAGTCAACTGCAAAATGCTTTGTAGTTTAAACCTAACATTTTTAGTGCCTCTTGCTGCTTTAAACTGTGTAGTAAGTCAGATAAATCCTTTGTGCATAAACTTTCTATTCTTTTCATGTTGGTGATTGTTCTTAATATGATGAATTTGCTGTTTATATTGCAAATTGCTCACTCAGTTCCTTTTGACAAGTGACATATTTGAATCTTTTTTGCATCAAATGAGTCCTCACAGAGGGTAGATGCAAACATATTTGAGTAGACCACCTATCTAGCACTTTGTAGTTTAAACCTAACATTTTTATTGCAAACATATTTGAGTAGACCACCTATCTAGTCATCAGAACCAGTAGCTGAACTAAATTTTACCTGTTTTGCCATTGAATTACAAATAATCATATTTTCCTGTGCTGTTGTACTTGAAGTACAGTTGAGTCACTTCCACTGGGTTGCCTAAATTGCTTTATTGTCTCTTTAAAGTGTGCTGTGTAAGATTGGCCATGCAGGACCTACCTTTGAGTAGTTGAGATCTGTGTTCTTAAATGACTAGCTGCTTCTAGTTCCCCCAGGACTCCTCCTGCTTCCCAAGAGCAGCCTCAGCTCCATTGCGCAGCCTCTAGCACCCAACAGGAAGGAACTCATTGTCAGTGATCTTGAATTAGCCCAAGTGTCCACTGTAGTTAAAGCCACTGAGTCTTCAGTAAGCTTTGAATGTTCATCAAGCCCATCAAAAACATCTCTTCAGAAGAGCAGGAATTGGAAGGGAAGCCATTGGCAAGGCTGGGTCCTCTTTGAACCAGGACTCAAATTCTTCTACTCATGCCTCGCATCTTGTAGGTAACAAGGTCCCTCCAGATCCAGTATAGTTTGGTTTTGTAATTTCCAAATGGACCTCATGGAAACCTTCCGCATGCTGAGGAGAATTGTCTGGATTCCCAAAATAGGCAACTTCTAGATTTTCATAGCTCAAGAAAATAAAAGCTTTAAAGCATAGAAGATCAGTTCATCTTGACCTGTCTTCCACCAAAGCCCCACTTCCCATGTTTCAGAAAGGGAGAAAAACAGCTATTGCAAAACATCTAAGTTGCTCATCATCACTAAAAGGACATTTTAGGACTAGAAGAGCAGCTCTGATGTTGTCTGCCTGCTGCCAGGGTGCACAATGCATTCCTGTATTTTTAGAAGCCCAGTCACATAGCTGAGAAGCTTTTTTCCTATTAGTTGGAAAAATATGTTGTGCGGTTTCGTGCCTTGCATGGTCAGCTTCGTGGTTTGTACGGATACAGATGAGGGTGGTGAGTAAAACAATAAGGAAACTACTTTAAAAAATATTTCTCAGCTTTTGAGAGGAAGGGTGGGGTTTGTTTTTTCACCCAAGCAGGGGACTTGTGCTTGCTGCTGTTGGAACTAGATGCCAAAACCCTCAGTTGTTCAGTTGAGCTTTAGTTTCTTTGAGTTCACCTACTCGTTTGTGCCTCTTCTCTGTCCTCATTCTCCTTCTCCCCTCTCTGCTCCCCCACTGGAAAAAGCCTACAACTAAATCAAGCTACATTTCCCACAGACAAGAGTCTGTAAGAGGAGGTTTTGTGCTGCAGGGGTGGGAAATAAACATTTTGGATTCACACAAACCTCATTTGAACTGCCTCTGCCCAGAAGAAGGTTAGGTCTCTTAATTCCAGGCAACTTCAAAACAGCAGAAGCTTTTAAAGGTGGGTTTTGAACAGCTTCTGCTGTTACAGGACCAAGGTATGTGCAATAAACTGTTACTGTCACAATGAGACTAAGGAAACGCCAAGTGTGAGACCTGAATAGTAATGTGCTGTGCAGTGCCAGCTATACCTCAGACTTATGTCTGTGGTATTCAGTTTAACCACCAAAGCTTCTCAAATCTAATCATTTCATGCCACGTACCCTGGCAGTGTTGTATAGCAGCTGTCCTTTTGTAGTTGATGTGTAATTACATCATGAAAAGACTTTAATTACCATATTACTAAATTACCAGCCAGCAATCCTTTCAGGTTCAGCCCTAGCTCACTTCTATATGGACTATTAGGCTTCTCTAAGCTGAACACTTTTGGTTAGTGTAAAAGGGAGGAAAAACTGTGCTAATTGTAGGTTTTGTTATGAACTATTATTGAGCTTGATGTTATGGCATCACTAATGTCAATGATATAATTAAACTTCTGCTAACGATGCAATCACAGTTCTGTAATAATTATACGTTAACTGCACATGATACCAGAACCCTGCTAAAATGAGGTGATGTATTCAGAACCTGATAAAAACAACTTGGAGGAAGCCACTTTCATTCTCTAATGGCTTGACTGATCATTCTTGGACTCTGCCATAAAGTTACCTACTTTTATAGCCAAAATTCTTGTCTGAATATTGGCCAAAGATTTTTCTAATATTTCTCTCTGTCTTTCTTCATCTCAGTGGTTAGGACTGTCCGTGCAAGGTTATCTAGTTAGAGACTGATAGCACTGTAGTCAGCTGTCCAATATATAGTGCTTTTATGGTGAGCAGTGGTGCACTGTGCTTTGCTTACCAGTTTGACATATACATTATGGTAACTAGTCCAGGCCCTCTCAATAGCTGGTTTTTTTTTTTTTTAATAAGGAATAGTAAATCTTCTCTGCTCATTCTTTTAAATAGTATTGTTCAATTTTATATTGCTAAAGTGACTTTTACTTCTAAACTGCCATAACACGCCTTGTTAATCTCAGTTCTTTTTAGTTTTATGCTCTTTATTAGGATGTTGTTTTATAGCCAGTGATGAAGCAGTAGTAAAACAGGGACTTAATGTTTTTACTGATTACTGCCCAATTATTGTATAGCCTCATGCAACATAACATTTGCCCAATATCACTACAGTGACTGTAATGCAATATGATCATATTAACTATCTTTGGCACGAGTGTTCTTCTGGCTTTCATGTTGCCTGGCTAAGGACCTGCTTGGAGATTGCAGGCACTGCTGTTCTGTGTTGTGCTTGGAGCCATGTAGGGCAGTTGTGCTTTTATCATTATATGAGAAGCAGAACACCACAAGTTGATTTGACTTTTCCGTAGGCCCTGAAACACTCACTAAATCTGCAAATGGGTTCTTGGGCTTTTTTGATTTATTGGTAGAAGACAGGATCAAAGCAAAAAGCCTGATGTTTCAGAGGCTTCACAGACTTGCAGGGTCACTGGATTTTTTGCTGTGCTTCATCAGCACATCAGCTTCATCTTTTTACTTCCTTGCTTTTGCTCTCCTGTGCTTATGTTTTCAGGGCATGTTCACCCTCTGCTTGAGCGTATGCCCTTATGTCTAGTACGGATTTTCTCCTCCTTTTTGTAAGTGTAGAATTAACACTAAGGCATTTGAGATTGTTAAACGATAGGAGCTTGTTGAGTAAATATTTTTGTGGCACTTCCACCTAGGTGCATGTTAAGCAACTTTATTGGTGCTCCAGGTGCCCACACCTGGGATAGTGTGTTTATAACACTGACTTATCCCAGTTTAATGAAATAGTGAACTGAAAATTGAATTCTATTTTGTTTACTCTTTCAGTTCTTTCTGGATTTGCTGCTTGTGTTTAATCTCCCTACATTTGTACTTCTTCTGTGTCATGGTGCTTGTCAGCTACTTCCCTCATGCATTGTTCTCATCATAAGAAGTCAAATTTTGGGGGATTAATCTGCTTTATGAAGTAAATAAGAGAGGCATGGAAACAGCCACATATCTGCTGACTGGCACTGTAGCTTAAATAGAATTTCTGAGAAGTCAGAATTGATGATTCTGACCCATTTTTGTGGTTCATGGTATCTGACCTCTTCCTCAAGGCAGTCCAGCAGGGTGTTTTTTGCCAGAAGTGCTAACACTGTGTGAGGATGGAAACCAAAAAATGTTGTAGTATATTACTATTGCAGAGCTAGCTTGCTTTACTCTTTGGTTTATGGTATTTTTATTTTTTTTAAATCAGATTTTTCTTAACTACCCATCTTCTAATCTAAATAGTGTCTATTTTCCCCGTTTTCCTTGAGTGGTCTGCCTAAGCCGTCTCTGTCTCCTTACATCTCTGTCTGTATAAACAACAGTAACTGTGCTTCATACTTAGTACTTAGAGGTCTCTAGAGGAAAGACTAACTCAGTTACTAAGCTTCTCCCGTCTGCAGTATTTGGAAAAGCATTCTTTTTCCTCTCTCCTTCTAAAGATGGGACAAAAAAGAGCTGCAAATCTCTGAACCACCTGCAGGGCCTTTTCATCCCGGGACCACAAAATCTGTGGTGACTCCTCCTTTGTTCTCTGAAGTTCTCATTCCTCCAGATCCTCAAAAGGTGCCTCCCAAGAGGCAAGAGCAACACTTATGAATTGTATTTTGGCCAATCTATGTGCACATCCCCTCTTTCGATTAGAATTAATTCTTTGACAGAATCACTTGAAAGTAGCAAATGTTTGACAATTTCAGGGCAACAGATAACCTAAGTCTGGTCTGCTCGGGATCCTGTGTAGTGAGGAGAGACTGAGTTCAAGACACAGTGAATCTCTCCCACACACATTCTCTTTCACTGACTGCAGTTTGGTAGGTGGAGAAGTCTGATCCTGCCTAGCTGAAAATGTTGGAAAAGAGCATGGTATCTTAGTCACACTCAAGAGATATGGCCAAGTCCCATCCCTCTGTTTCCCCTGCTGCTCTTCGTTGGAAGCCTGACTTGCAGGCCTGCAGAAAGCACTGCTGCTCCTCTTCTGCGTGGCCTCTGTCTAGGGAGAAGCAAGAGTACAGGTTTCATAGGATTAACAGCAGTCTCAGATACTGCAGGATTTCATGCTGGGTAAAGCTTTTGGAGGCACTTCAGGAAACACTTTAACTGAGGTGTTGAGAAGAGGTGTTGGATCAGAAGTAAGTCATTGCACTCTAAGTGCAGTGATGAGGAAGAGTGTTTCCTAGTGATCCAGTGGATGACAAGGTCCAGGATACTGGCACGTCGTATCCAGCACTGACTTGGCAGAAACAATTTATTTGGCAGTAAATGTCCATAGCCTTTTGAAGACAAAACAAATGTCATGCCTTTTCTCCAAACTCTTATTTTTTCCTGGGAGAGCATATGCCTTAGCAAAGTCTGTGGCAATCTAGCAGGTGTTGAAGCTATTATAAACATTTTCCATGAGTGGTACATTCAGTTAAGTCTTTGGTCCTAACCACAGAGGCATCATCTACCCATGAAGTCCTTATGTTCCAGATTATGAGGAAGGAGAGGAATTTCGGCTATTCAGGTAATCTCAGTAAACTGGAAAGCCACAGTTCATTGGTATTTGTTTCCAGGAGTGATGAATTCTATTAACTTTAATTCTCATAGGTTTTCAGCCTTTAAAATAGGAAGGGAAAAAGAAAAAAAAAAAAACCCAAACCAACAAAACCAAAGCAAACTAATCAAGCCAGACAAAAAAAGCTAGTTGCTGCTGCTGCAAGTAAAAATTCCCTTGCTGTCTATTTTTATTGGTGAATGTAAGCACTGATCAAGGAAAAATGCCTACTGTAATAACGTTTTTGCATGTATGTTGCACGTGTAGCCTGCAGACCTTGTAGTGCCTGAGGCAAGATGGGCGAAGGATGCCAGGATGTAATTCACTCACTCTTTTACCAGTACCTTACTGATGCATAAAGAGCCTGTGACCTCTAGTAGCGACAGACAGCTTGTGGTACAAGCGAATATATCAGGATCCAGATCTCTCAGTGCAGTGCATTAGCTCAAACCCTTCTTTTTAATCTGTGCCTTTGCAGCTGACCACAGAGAGACCTGCAGGTTCTTCATTCTGGTGTTACAAGGCCAGGGCCAAAGCACACCAAGCAGGCTGGGCACCTTAGACCTCTAGCTCCCATCCGTACTATGGGAGGAGGTCCAGGGGGGTCACCCCAGGCTTGCTTGGTGAATGTTTCAAGTCTGCTGTGGTCTGCTGTGTTGGAAAGCTTTTCTTAGCCCCAGAATTCAATGAGCTTGCCAGGCAGTGCTCGTGGGGCTTTTAGTGAGGGTTTCCCTTGTCACTTTTGCACGGATGAATGAAGCAGGGCTTGGTTAAAAATTCACTGATGCAGAGTGACTAGAGAGTGCAACTTTCACTCTGCTTTTACCTCTTGGTCCAGCTTGTTCCAATATCCTGCAACTGCCGCTGAGTTAAGCAGAAAAGCTGCGATCAAAGTAGATGTGATGCTTTAGGTGCTAAAAATCATTCTGACTTCCTCAATGGTAAGACACTGAAGAGCAGGGAGGGTGGAAAATCTGTGCTTCTTCCGTCTTACGTGGTCAGCCATATCCCAGCCGTATTACTGGCAAAATAAACACTGACTTGCACAGCAATGCCTTCATCCACTAAGCCCAGGTTTAGTTGCCATAGTAATTCATCCTGGAGATGAATGTGATATCCTGGACAGCGGGGAAAAAGACTTTGATTCCACAGATACCAGTCCTGAGGCTCAGAGCTGGCCATAGAGACGTGACTGCACTTCTTTGTTCATTTCCCTGGCACAGCCTGAGTGATTGGTGGCATGTTGTTCAGCCATGATACAGAAAAGCGGTGGTGTATCATCATTGCAACCCTGAGCTTAGCTGTGTTCAAATGAAGAATGGACTGAAATCATCACAGGCAAAATGAATCCCATGAGGGTGGCAAATCTACAACCTCAGCATGCTGGAACTGGTGGGCAGTTTTCGTGTGCTAGCAGTGTTGCTTTAAACTCGCTGTAAACTGGCTTGTAATAGCTTCCTAGCTGCCAGCTGGAGTCTTGTCTGAAAAATCAGTGGATTCAGATGTAAACCAACAGGAAAGTACACACAATTAATTACAGAGCATTTTAGTTTAGGTCATTGGCTTTTGGTTTAGTGCTACTGGAACCAGAGAAGACAATACTAGAAGTGTACAGGTAAACATATAAAATGACCACTGGTTCAATATCAAAAGTTACTTTCCTGATTAAATGGACAGAAAAACCGCATGCAGATAGCCAGTGCCATCCCATTAGTGATGGGGTGGGAGCACAAAAAAAAGTATAATTAGCCCTAAAATGAAACACTGTTAATAAAGGCAATTGCTAATAATAAGCCAACTGCTAATAATAATTCTATACTTAGATTGCATCAGACAGAGGACCTAAACTAGAGCAGGGAATTCACTGGAGAGTCCCATGGAAGTGGAGCTGCAGCCTGCCAAAGAGGCACTGAGAACTAGAAGCATGCAACTCCTGGGATCAAAAATGACCAGGCAATGTGTCTTCTCCAGGCTATCTCCTCTGTGGACAACCTGCAAGCTCAGTATTTTATTTAGTTTAAAACTGTAGAGTGAGTAGTGATGCAGAAACAACTGAACTAATTTAGTTTTGGTGTTGGTGACAACCAAGTGCTTCTCACCATTGGGTGCAATATATAGGGCAGAGGGAGGCTACCAGGAGAAGAAAATCCCTTTGACTGCTTCTTACTAAGTTGTTGGTTGAATACGTGTGATAGAATGTGAGATCAGTTCTAAAAATTCTGCTTTTTATTATTTCTGGTGGCAGTAAGAAAGATGCTGACTGGCTCAGGTGCTAGTGTAGATGAGAAGTAAGCCCTTCCCTGGAAGTCTATGAATATTATTTTGCTGTGAGAAACAGCTTCTACTTGCCAGTTCATCAGCCTTTATTAGAAATAATGCTGTTCATTTAGTAAAAACAAACCACCAGAATAGTGCCTTTAGAGTATATCAGCAGCCTCATTTTGCCCAGAAACCTTCTCCACAGGAATGAATAAGCATTAGAAGAGTCAAGTATCTGGAAACAACGTAAAGCTCACATGTGTTTGCACAGGAACAGCTTGTGTACTTGTAGGTGCCTCTGAAAGATGACTTTCAGGGTTTCTTGCAGGGACTAGGTTTCATAATTTCTTTTCCTGGTTCTTTTCAAAGGCAAGAGGAGGTTCTCATGTTGCCACAGGAGATGTGTAGCATGCTTGGCTCTGCTGGTGCGAGGACATGAAAAGAGGCCCTTGAATGAAATACTTGGGAATGCCGTGTCCGTGTCTTGCCAGTGTCCTGTCAGAGCAGGGCTGTACTTGGCGGTTGTGTTGCTGAGATGTTAACCATGGGAACAGCCAGGATGGCTGGCAGCCTGCAAAAGGCCTTAGCAGAAGTTTGGGAGGGCTTTTTCTTGTTCCTGCAGGAAGTGCCGAAGCACACTCCTATGGGAAGTTACTTTAACCCTTGTGCAGTACTTCACCAAGGCGAGTTCTCGCACCTTTTACTGGCTTGAGAGAGCTGAAGTTCCCCCAAGTGACGGATGGATGAGTCCAAGCAGCCTGCTTTAACCGTGGCGTACACGATGAGGCTGTGTTGTCACAGGAAGAGCCACAAGCAGGGTGAATGCCTTCCCTTTTAGAGTTGGCTTTGTTTGGCTGAAAGAAAAATGATCCAGTGTTTCTACTCTGTCACAATATTTCTGCAGATAGCCTGATGTTTGTGGTGAAAAATGTGAAGAAACCAGGGTGGCAGGACTGTTGAGTGGCAGTAGATGGAAAATGAGCACAGAGGCAATTTTTATTGGCTCTACCCCCTCCCTGGCTTGTTGCTTGTTTTCTTCTTGGTAGCGATGCCGAGTAGGAGTTGAGGCATTTTTGAAACATCTCTTGGGTATTCTGGGTGGGAGGCAGCCAGGGGTTTTTTCCATTGATGTCGCTGAGGGTTGCTGCTTTCACCTCCCAATTTTATGGTGATGGATTTGTCATCACTGGGACCTGTTTTAATGCCAGCTGAATGCTATATAATGATTTGTTTCACTATCCCCATCCTGCCTTAATTAATAAAATCAAGGAAATAATTTAAAGGCTTTGCACTATAGTTCCATTATTATTGGTAGTGCAGTGAGGTGTTTGTTCACCTGGTTTCTAAAGAAACATTGAGAAATGAGTCTGCGTGGGACTAAAGGAGAGTAATTCAGTTTGTAATAAGTGAAACCAAGGTGCCAGGACTGAATGTATTAAAAGTCGTCAGTAATCATAATGGCTGTAAGTTCCAGGACTTAATTTAGAGAGGAGAGAAACTTTTAAAAAAAAAAAAAAATTATAATCACCTCTTCTTTTACTTAGCAATTAAGAAAAGGTAAATAAACGAATCTAGTTTGAAGCTCACCAGACATTAGCGTTGCTTTTCCTTGGCTTCTTTAAATATATGCATTTAGTTACCATAGTACACAAGTACCCATCTAAACTGATTCCGTAGTTCTAGGATTTACTACTTTTTTGTTGTTGTTGTTTTTTTTTTCCCTGAGCTATTTTGTGACATACCTAATTAAAATCTACTGCTTGGTTCCCCTTTGAATTTAGTAAAACCCTGCCTTATTCTTTCTGTCAGTTTAATCCCTCTTTCTTTTCCATTGACACATTTCTAATACCTCTTCAGACAGGCCAGACACTTCTGCTTCATCTGTACCGAATCCACAATGCTTAACACCTTTTGACAAAACGGATACATCCTCCCTGTGGCTTGGAATTGATATACGCTGTCAAAAAGGGTTTTCCTAACGGTCTCTCTTTGTCACCTGCACCAGATTTTTATCCTCTGTTGTAGAAATGCACAGTTTAATGTTGTGTTTTAAGTCATTTTTCACTGAAAAAGTGTGTAATGGAATCGGGGTGTCCCCTGAATCCCCCTAACAGCAGGAGATGCCTCTTTGTTTTGAACACCAGAATCCCAACAGACCCATGACAGCAGTGAAATTACACTTTTGACCTTGTTCACTAAAGTGTTTCTCTGTATGATTAAATGAAAGTAACCAACAGTAGCTTCCTCTAAAATGTGCAAGTTTCCCTCTGTTTGTTTCTCTTAAGAAACTCGGAAAGGATGCTGTGCAATTCTCCACTGATTGTGTTCTCCACAAAAGAAAAAAAAAAAAAAGGAAAGAACAAAAAACCCAAACCCTGCTTGATTCAAGGAGAAGTGGCTGTTTTATCCATATTAAAAATGCAAAGGCAATTGATATATTGATGTTTTCCTTAAGCCAGTGTTGCTGCTACTTCCTGAGTGTGACAGCAGCAGTATAACACAGTGGCAGATTTTTACCCTTTTTTTGCTTCATTCGCCACATATTTTTAAAGGGGACTTATAACAAAACACCAAATATAAAGTATTGAATCTGAATATAGAAAATAACCACATACTTAAGATTCTGTGTGAATTTAGTTGATCATCATAGACTACACAGTTACATCAATCCAAAAGATAAATGTAGTATTTTCTGTAGATTTACATGCAGCACTTTAAGCTCCTGGTATTTCTTTTCACTGGCATGTGGCCTGGGTGGACATAGCCCACTGCAGGATTTGCTGTGACTGCCATTGCCGCCTTACACACCAAGGTGCTGGCACATCTCTTGCTCCATATTTAGTTGTTTGGGACACGGCTTCTCTGGATCAGAAAAAGTCAGTGAAATGGCCAGAAGAGGGATGCAAAATCAGAATCTTGTTTCTTCCGTTTTAGGCTGCTTCAGCTGTGTTTTGGGGACTTTTTTTCCCCAGTATATTCCTATTTTCTGTGAATATTTACCAGCTGCAGATTAGTGAATCTGCACACTGTACTTTGTCATGCAGAGCCGGCATCTGTGAAACTCGAGGGCAAGTACAGTCCTGTAGTTTGTGGGGGTGGGGAGTTAGGCAGCTGAGTTGAAAAGAGGGGAGAGGACTCAGGGAAATCTATGGTTTGTTTTTACAAGGTATCGAGATAAGTGACCTAATGGCCTCCATGGCATCAAGACTTCAGAACAGTTTCTCCTGTTTGCTCACTGTGGATGATGCTGTATGGCAAAGGCATCAGAGCCTGGAGGACAGTGCACCAAGCGGGCTGCAGATCTGCAACTCTAAATTTCCTCTCCTACAAAAAAACTTTTGCCTTAATTACTACCTCATTGGTGATATAAATTAATTATTGGGTCTGAAGCAACCTTGTCATCAGAGAATATTTGGTTACTGTTGACATACTTGTTCCCTGCAAACATGAATTATCCGACTGCTTTTGGCAGGCTTGTCCTGTGGCTCTGCTATAACGTTTCACTAGTGTGGCTGAAATCAAAACATCACTATTAAACATGGCAGAATCAGATGCTCTCTGGGCACTCCATCTCTTCAAGTTCTTCTTGCTTCCTATGTAGCTATTTCTGACAGTTTAATAGGACAGCTGTATTCTGGTATAAAATAATACACTCATATTTCCACAGTGCATGGGGAGCGAAATGCTTTCAGAGCACTATTTCGTTGTATACGTGCATCTCTCATGCACGGCAGAAGCAGTAATGCTCACGTAATGCCATGTTGCTGTTTAGTCCATTAGGAAGCGTAAAGTCAAAATTAATTGTCCTGCAGGACCATATAGAATGGGTCTCTAAAAGCAGTTACTGGGATGTTTGCAGTTGCCATATCAGCCAGGCTTCCTCCCCATGAACAGTTATTGACTTTGGGCTATTGAATTCAGGGCCCTGGAGGTTGCTGGGTGGGAAAAGCCTTCAGTCGGTGCTTGGCAGCTCTGTCACTGCGAGGTCATGGAAAGGGCAGTTCAGTCTCCAAACTGAATTAGGGCCTGATTCGGCATCTCTTCAATCACAGGGGAAAATCCCTCTGAGCAGGGTGGTTCCTGGGCCAGGCTTTCGCACCCAGCCTCTACAGCGAGATGGCCAACAAACGTGTTTGGTTTTGTCACTTGCGTTGTCAGAATTACCCTTTGCTGTTATGAAATGGCTAAGCAGCTGGTGTGGAAAGGTAAAGAGCCTGGTAAGAGGATAATGAGCCCACCAGAGTTGAATTCAGACCAGTGACCTGTACATGTACCTCTGCGTCCCTCCCATTACTCATATCTAGAGCCGTTTAATTCCTCGGATCAAATCATTTGACGCTTATGAGCAGCTGTAACTTTCAAGTTGAATAAAGTCCAACTGCTGAAAACATTAATGAAAAACATAAAACTGAGGCTCTGTTTTATCAGGTATCAACAGCATTGCTTTAATCCCCCCCAAAGAATTTTTATTTTTTTTTTTTTTGGTGCTGAGTTGTGCTTTTCATCCCAGGTGGCTGCAATTTCTAGTGAAAATAAGTTGAGCCATGAAAGGTTGACCCACTTGCCTCTGATTTGCTTTTTATATGATGCGAGTCCCTTAGGGCCCAATTCTACCCATAGAAGTGAGAATGATAGCTATCAATGTATATAAGAAGTATGTCGGCATGCACAAAGAAAAAGGTGAACACCAGGCTGGTCTGAGTAGTCTTTAAAATATGGATTTCCTGTGAAATGGTGATTAGAGAGGAAGCAAAGGATAATTAAAAAATTGGCCTGACACAGTTTTATCAATGTATGTTTTTTATACTAGTGCTTTCAGACAAGCACAGGATCAGTAGATCACTTATGACTCTCTTAAACTACTGTGTAAAATTTGGTTAGTGTCTGATCAGCTCCTTTGATCAGTCTGGTCTAGACTGTTGCCAGGATACTTACTCTGTACTAAACCCACAGTCATCTTAAATGGAGGCCTACTCAAGTGAGTCAAATTACATATGAAAAGGTTATAAAAACTGTCCGCTGTCTTTGAGTAAATGAGTCTGGTTCAAAGATGAATACCTTAGGCAGAAATTAAAGCAAAAGTGTTGTTGCAGAAAGGAGGTGGTGGAGTTCTTAGTTTTTAAATTATTGTCTCAGAAATCCCAAAGTAGTATTTTCAGCAAACCTTTATTATTTTTAATTCTATTAGCATTTTTGTAAGCCTGTAATGTTTTCAGATCCCATAAAGGGAAAAAAATTCCATCAAAAATTCTGCACAAATTTCTCTTAAGAAATTAGTGAGTTACAACCACTATGTCTGTATCATTTCAAGCACACAATATTGTTTTTAATAGTAGCAGCAGAGGGCCAGTGGGAGCCTTCAGTACGTAGGCTGCGCTCTTGCCACCTCTAATTTCTACATAGGATTATTGCAAGGGAGTGCTGGAAGTCCAGGAGCAGTAAATTTGTTATCTGTCAAAGCAGAACTGTTTTTCCCCCATCACTAGAGCCTTTTCCCACCTCTCCTGTTGCCATCCGGAACCTGTCTGTTCTTTGCCACATGAGTCTCAGAATGTGAACAGTTCTTTTCCTCTTGATAATGCTCCTTCCTTTTGCATACTAGCGACAGTAGATGATCATTTGGAGACAATTTTAATCCAATATTGTATCCAGAAGACTTGGAAAGTTATCCATTGCCATTAATTTTACAAAGCTGGTTTGTACCCAGGCCAGTTTTCTCAAGATGCCTGTGTTTTAAATTTAGAGGTTAAGTTTTCAGTCATTGTGTTTCTACCATATTTGTTGGTTGCATTGCAGCGCCATCAGAATACCTGGCATAGAAGCAGTGCCAGCAAACTGATCAAATTATCAGAAGACATAAGGTAGCACATAAATATCACATCAACAGGTGAAAAGATCACAGAAAAGAGACCATTTAAAACATATAGAAACTGGAATCCAAGTGACAGTTGCTTGTTTTATCTAGACCAAATTCTATACAAATTCAAGAGGAGAGCTGGTACACTGCACACTGCTACTATCCAGACACTGAATTCATTTTCTGATGGTTGAGAAACAGCTCCAAAACAGGCATTAAAATCTTTGGGGTCTTCCATAGTTCATCCAGCTCTTCAAAAGCCTCAGGCATTGCTATACTTAGAGAACTGCATCAATAACAGAAAGATAAAAGAATGCAGTTCTGTGAGTAAATACATGACCACAGAATGCAGTAGGAATACTGGGTAAGTTCTTCCCTCTTGTGACTGTGTTTCAGCCAGTGGCATTACACCAGGGAAGAATCAGACAGTATTTTGCATGCAGCTTAGCAGATTGTTGAGGCAACAGGCAGGTGTCTGTGAGAATTTCCTCTCTGCTGTTTGCAGAAGTGTATGTGAAAATTCCTGGCTGATCTATATAGTGATTCCATTACCTGTCGTCTTTCAGCAGGTAACTAGTTAAATGTGTTAAATAGGATTTGCTTTGCCATTTCCATTTGCTGTTGGAGTAGAAGTGTTCTGACATGACATATGACCAATCAATAATTGGAAACTGCTTGCATGAATCATTTGAAGCCAGTAGTTTAGACAGTGTCAGCTACAACTGGGATTAAAACCTGCAAAGGGTTGTTCTACAATCAGTGATTCTGCAGCATCTCCTCTGGGTGTCTGCATTTCACTTAATAAGGGTACCCTGTAGACATCAACTGAAATAACTCTTGCCTTTGTTGCTTGGATGTTTTTGTGAGCTCTGAAATGAACTTGGCATATACAAATATACTTAGTTATCCAGCCTAAAGGAAGCAGGGCAGGAATTATTATCCTCTTATGTTGACAGCTTCAGTACAAAAGAAATGGCTTTATTTCACTGGGACTCTGAAGAGAATGAGAGTGTGACTGTACCTTGTGGTTTTCTGGGTATTTTTTACCTTTTTTTCTTTTTTTTCCCTCTCTACTGATGATGTTCTGTTACTATTACAGGGCTATAATAATCCGAAACGGTGAGGTCATTCCAATGTCTTCAGAATTCACTCCAGAGACGGAACGCCAGCGACTTCAGTATCTGGTAAGAGGCCTGAGGACCAAATCAGGTGCTGTTGATGACAAGCATTGCTCGGTAATGTCTAAGGTTCAGACACATGCCACTGAATTACTGTGGCTCAGTGCAGGACCACGTGTCCACTGAACAACAGTGACTGACCGTGTACATCTTTTAGCCATCAGCAAATGTGGATAAAAGCCTGGTGGTGCAAATCCTGATGAAAGGAGTCTTATCTCTTCTGTGAAGGCCGTTGATTAGCATGGCTATGCTTGTGTACCTTGTTCAGGTGCAGACCGTCAGCAGCTCGTTGGTGTTGGGTAATGACAGCTCAGACATAAAGCTAACAAGCCACAGAGGTATTTCAGTCCATCCCAGTGTTTGCTGTGTGACAGTATAAAATACCACAGACTGTTCTTTGTGTGCATGTGAACAATATTGCAGGGTTTTATTCATTTGCTCTAATAGTATGCCAATAGTATCTCAATCAGGGAAAAGATATCCAAGTTGGAAGTGATCTCAGTGAGTGTTAGTACTGCAGGATAGGATGGGTGAAAAAAGACTAGTTTTGTTTAGTGTAGAAGCACTCATAAAACTGGAACAGGTTGACTAGCTGAGGAAATATGGGATGCTTTATACACCAAGTTGTGTTGGCTGATAATCTGCCCAAGAAACTTAAGTAAAAATGTGTGGTTTTATTTTTTTATGCAAACAATCCTGTTACTTTTTAAATTTTTCATCTATGGTTGCATTAGTTGGTTGAGATGTTTATCAAAATGTCATTCCTCATGTGGCTGAGAGGTTTCTTTTGTGCTTCTTCTGCTTTTTCCTCTTTGAAATTTAAACTTAAGCCAGGGCAGGCTCACTGTTAGCTTTGCCTGATGTGACGTGGACAGGCCAAGGCTAGTGGCATTCCCTGGTCTTCAAGTGTCTCTTATCTTCAGCCTGGCCCAAGCATTGTGGTTTGAAACTATGCACAGTGACAGGGGTTGAAGGCAGGGGTGGAGAGTTTTAAATAAAAATTGTGACTGTTTCTGCAGTTGTCATGTTTGATTTTTAATCAGGTTCACTAGATTGAAGCTGAAAATTGCAGAAGAAATACTGCTTTGGGAGTATTCAGAGAACCAAATGGAAGAGGCCTAATAAATATTTACACTTCAGTTCGGTTGCACTTAAAATAATTTGTTTGCCTTTAAAAATAGAAGGTATCTTTATTGTCTAGGAAGTCTGCTACTTCTGTGGGACATAGGAGATAAAGCAATGCCTACCAGGGATTTTTTTTATCTTTTGATGTCCTGTTTAGCTTGTATTTGAAAACAGCAGCTGATCTGAAAAGCACTTCTGCTGTTTCCTTTGGAAAATTCCTTTACCTTTGTCTACTTTAATTCTACATGTGACGAATACGCCAAGGCTATGTGTATCATATTCAAAGAAAATACGTCCAGGACAGCAGGAGCATGAAACAAAATTAGAGATAATTTCAAACATAACATTCCAAAAGTAACATTTTTAGTCTAGTGTTTAAAAAAAAAAAAAAAAGACATCCCCGAATTTCTTACAAGGTTGGCATAAACATTACACTCCCAAAGGTTGCATCTGTCTTGCTGATTAGATCCCAAATAATTCTCCTTACTCACCTTGGCTGTCCCCAGGTTCCGCCGTCAGTCTATTGCACCATCAGCATCTCTCTTCTGCTGTTCTTATCTGAAAGTTACTTACTTTGGATTTATTTTCTTATATGCAGTTAAAGCTGGGTGTCTTTGTTTTAAACATGTTGCACTGTTCTTCCTGCACAATAGGAAGAAAATCACTTAATCATTTTAGCATTAAGATTTTACTTGGTAAACGCAGAGATACTGTTCACTGTGGGGAAGTTACTGCACAGGCAAAGGGATGGTATGGATTTACAGCCTGCAGGCTACTGAGCGTTGGCTCGCTGTGTAGTAGACACTGTCAGCACAGTCAGGGCGAAGGAGCTTTCCTCTGCCTTTGCTGCCTGTTGATTGCTTTGGCCACACAAGATGTTGGTTTAGGTTAACTGGCACCTTCTGTATTTCTGTCTTATTTTCCGGTCCCTAATTTCCATGTGCAAAGAAATCTGTGGGATAATGAGTTGTTCAGGTCATGTGTGCATCTCTATATGAAGTCCTCCAGCCTAGTCTTGGGCTAAACTGTGCTTGAGCTAGTTGAGTAACTGAGGGAGAGGGGGAAGCAAATGTTTTCCCTATCCAGCCCCCATTTTAATGCAGATTTGTTGCTATGTATCCAAGAATGGCCTTGGACATAGGCCTCTAGCATGGCAACTTCAAAAGAATGAGTTGACTACCCAGTCATTCTAACTTTTGAGCAGCTCTGCACATGGTTATCCCTCCGTCTCCACCTGCAGCCCAGTTTTTTGCAGTGGGAGGGCAGCACACAGCTGCAGATTTCAGGCAGGCCATATGGTAGAGGCAGACGTCTGTGTCAGGGAACTTGTCGAGAGGATTGCAGAAGGCAATCAATCCTTCAGTCAGAGAGCACTTCTTAAGAAGGTAAGGTGTGAAAACCTTGCACCAGTATTCCCTTGGTCCTTCAGCTTCTGTAGAGGTTCAGTGCACCATACTGCTTCCCTTCCACTGACGAGTGTTCACGAGCCTCCTTTTCTTCTGAATTTTTATGTCTTTCTTTTCTTCTAGCGTTGTGGCAGGAGAGCTTACACAGCACCTACTCTAGAAAAGCCCTGGCATCCCAAATCAGTGTATCCTGGGGGAGAACAAAATCCAGTATTGACTGGGAACTACTCTGGTGCATTCAGCAGTTGTGCAGGCAGTGACTGCCAGAGGCAGTTTTCCTTTCATCTTCCAAGGAGACTATTAATTTTAGTCATGATAGTCTAAATTGCAACAGTAAATGGCATAGATTTTGTTACTTATTCCTTTGGAAAACATGTTTAAAATTAATGATGAATGAGTGTATTTCAGCTGGGTGTATTCCTATTAGTTATCAAAGTTATGCTTTGAATATGTCATGTGGGGTCAGCACGGTGTTACTGCATACCATGTCCATGCATGTAGCTGGGCAATGCCCCAAAAGTTGACAGCTCAGACCAAAGATGGTGCACTGCTGCTACCAGAGCAGGCTTGCTACTAGTAGAGACTGGTTGGCCATCAGTGGCAGTGAGCTGTGGATGCTCTTTGTGTTTGGCACCATTCAAACACAGGTTCATGAGCTGGACCACATGGGTTCAAAGAGGACTTATTTCATTGTTCAGGTGAGGATTAAGTGATGCTAATTTATCTGCTGAAGGATGCTTGGGGAACCCAAGCCTGAAGAGAAAATTAACCTAGAATCTCCTAGATGTCAGTTCAGTGCCTCAGTTACAAGTCAGATGCATCTTAATTCTCTTACAGTTCATGGCTCCCTGCATCACCCAGCCTAGGATTGTTTTGGCCATCTGGCATATTTATTGCACGATGCTGTGGTGAGAGATGTGTGGTTTTATGGAAAGAGTCCTGGTGTTCCATAAGAGGAGACAATTCAGGGATGGATTTGGCTCCCACTTCCTTCTTTCCTTCTACCACCACCTCCTTTAGTTTTAATCTCTGTTTGGCTTAAACGTGTCCGTATGGTAATGACTGAGTAATCTGCAAAACTTGTGGATGCTGTGCATCCTGTTGTGAATGGCAGTCCCATATAGTAGAGTATCCTATTGGAGAAAATGGCACAGTATGAGAAGATGATGAAGTTGTAAGGTGTAGTTCATGCGGGAGAAAACAGCAATTCTGAAAATAACACAATTCCGTGAAACCACTAGTGCTAGTGATGTCCCAGAGCAGTGTATAGTGGGGGAGCTGGAAAAGGCATCATCAGGGTTTATCGAGGTACAGGTAAGATACATGCAGTGTTCCCTGTCACCTAATTAACTGACATACTAGTGTGTAAGTCTAGGTTTATATTAATTTCATGTTTGCTTTGCTGATTACCAAACACAGCAGGAAGTAAATGGCCTTTTGAAAGAAACGTGACTGATATTTCCTTGAGCAGACTCCATTTTGAACAACTAAAGTTGAATGTAATACATCCAACCACAAAATGCACCATAAAATGGCAGAGTACCAAAACACATGATGCAGACTGTGCCAGATTTATGCCAAAAAACTGTAGTAGCTTCTGAAAGAAAAATGATGGAAAATATTCTGGTTCCATAACACAGAATAACGATGTTGTCTGAACTTACCTCGTAAGGATATAGAAACTGTTTGATAGCAACTCTTTTTATTAAATTTTAAGTTATCTGAAAAATTTTTCTGATCTGAGATTCTTGAAAATCAAGACTAAACAAATGAAAAAAGGAAAATACAGTGCCTCATCGCAGATGAAATTCTGATAGTCGGTTTACTTGCCATTTTTGTTTCTTATTTGATCACTTGAGGGGATTTCATGGTGTCTACTTGAAAGATCTGTAGGATTTTAAAGTGTTGTTTATTTATTTTCTGGTTCTGCTGCCCAGCACAATTTGATTGGGGTGGAGAGGGAGAAGAGTCCTGCTTGTAGTAAATGGAGAAGAGTTCTCAACAAACCCAACTTAAGTTGCAGCTGTTTTATAACAAAGCTTTATTCTCTCTGTAGAATTACCAGTGAAGCATCAAAAATCACTGTTGAAAGAAAAACGTAAGAAGTATAGAATTTTTTTAAAAAAAAAAAAGCTCCCCCCCAGATCCCCATTTCTTCACATAAGAATTCAGCTCACAGGCGCCAGAAGCTTCCAAATTGCTCTTTTCCCTCTCTTCCACTGACGCCAAAAATATTAGAATCAAGTTAAGATCGCTGGATTGTAAATCAAGCATTGAGGCTTGGCTGCAGAAGAGAAATCTTATTTGAACATTAGCAGTCCACTGGTAACTCTGCCAGCTTTATTAATCTTATTTCACTTGTGACCTCAGACTTTCCATCTGAGTAAATCTTTATGAAATGCAGTCTCTCCCAATCGCTTTACCTTTTCAATAAAGGAAATTCTTGTTTTCAAGGAGAAAAATGCTAAAAGCCCGTAACTTTTTTTCTTCTGGACCTGTTCTCTACCCTAATAAGTAATCTCATAATCTAAAGGTGAAATAACTTGATTTTGATGTCAGGTATTAGGTTTTTTTACTTTAAATAAGGCTTCTTGTTTTGTAGGCAGGCAGCAGTAGTCTTTAGGTAGAAGTGGTTTGTAATGATTAATCAAGATAGGCTGTGCGTTTTTTAAAATGAACTGAATTGCACTTTCAAAGCAGACCGACTTTGTTTACAATACCATAGACTAGAAAGATTTAAAAATTAAAAAAAAAAAGTCCTGCTCTCTGCTGTCAGTGTGTGACAATACATCAGATAAATCATTAGGGATGTTCCATCTTTTTTGCAACTGGAATGAAAATAAATGAAAATAAAAAGTTTACATGTACTTCTAAATAAAGAATCCAGAATCTAGAAGTATGGAAAGCCTCATCTGGACTAATAATGCTAGACATCTCAAAAGTCACTAGGGCTCCTCAAACATTTTTTTAATGAGGAACAGCAATCAAATTAGAGGATCCTTGAAAACAATATTTGGATCAGGGAAGGGACCTTGGCCGACTGTAGACTTCAGGAAAAAAAAAATGTAATTCCCTTAACTGTACACAGAGAGAGAATTTGATGGAGCTCCTGTTCCAGGAAGGGATCACAATGTCAAGATCACACTTGCGTGCTTGAAAGCCACCTCTTGAAAGCAGAATCCAATCTTGTCAGCTGCACAATCTCCCTCAGCCCTGTTTCAGCCGAGCTCGAGGTGTTTTCTGGAAGGATGTCTGACGATGGGAATGGGGACGAGCTGGTGGAGGGTTAGCGCTGTGATGTGCTGAGCCTGATCCAACTCCTATTAAACTGAGTGGGAGCAGGCTCGGCCCTTAATTGTGGGAAATATTTTATTTTGAACTATCTGCATGATAGCTGCCAGGTAGATCAATAAGGGCTTCCACTGTTTCCTGCCACTCACCTTTGATGAGCGCTAGATTTATGACAAACCCACAAACTAAAGCCAGCTCATTTAGTCTGCCCTGACAGCAGCTGCTGCTGGAGATAAGACAGACTTTATTGCCTTAACTGGCTGGATAAGGAAAAAGTGTTATCTGCAGAAAGGTTAAGAAATGCAACTTTTTTCCATCCCCTATCCAATTTGACTGTGTCTTCAGAAGAGCTCGCTTACAATGTGGCTTTGGAGAGGGAGGGGGAAAGCTTGTTTATGCAAATGTTAAAGAAAAATGAGTGATGTTTATTTCAGAAAGAAGAAATAAAATATGTTTAAGGATTAACCTGTTGTGTCAGATGATCTGTGTATAATTCCAAACCAAAAATCTGTGTGGTGGACAAAGAGCCTTGCAAT
Organism: Antrostomus carolinensis; assembly: GCF_000700745.2. Classification (NCBI taxonomy): domain Eukaryota; kingdom Metazoa; phylum Chordata; class Aves; order Caprimulgiformes; family Caprimulgidae; genus Antrostomus; species Antrostomus carolinensis. The sequence goes on from NW_010298390.1 coordinate 24,820, forward strand.
GTTCTCGAGGGCGGTCAGCTCTGGAGCACATGAGTCTCAGGCTTGGCTCTAGCAAAGAGGCCTACCAGCATCTGCAGAGAAGCAACACCAGAAAGGGCAGCAGTGGTCAGATGTTAACACCATCATAACCTTAGTTGTGGTTGTGACACAAAACTGCTACTGCTTTTCATAAAGTCTCTTCTGTACAAAGGAAGTAGTTTTTAGAAAACAGGAAAATAAAGTGCTCTGCAACTTGTATTTATTTGCAGTGTCTCATCCGATGGAGTGTAGCACACTGAGCAGGTAAAAGGGAACATTTTTCTCAAGGCAGTAAAAATTAAAGTGTGGTAGTAATATTACGTTGTGTGTGTTGTTAGCATAGCTGAACTGGGAGTCAAAAAGCTTGAGCTTCATTCCACATGCACCCCTTCAAGTCTCTACTCGCTCCATGGTTTTGTCCTTTGATCATTTCCTTCTCTCAGGTCACTGACTTACAAAAGGAGATGTGTTCTGTTTTACGAAGCCCTGCAGACTCCCTCAGAGTCAGTGCATGAGGTGTACTTTAGAGATCCCAAACGCTGAGGAACTAGGAGGGGAGAAGTGAAGGATTTTGAGAGCAAGAGGACTGTTTTCTGTAAGGCCACTGCCAGACACCAAGGAGTGTCAGAACTAGTGTATGTGCACATCATTGGCTGAAACGGAGCTTATCATCTTCCTTGTTTAAAAATGGGGTAAAAAAAGGTGTGCGGGAAGGAAGCAGGAAGGGATGGTCATGCTACCTCATTAAAAATAAATGTCTATTTTTCTGATGTTCATGTGATATCTGTGGCTTGGTTTCTGCCCACAGGCTTACATGCAGCCCCACTTGCTGGGAAATGAATTCACACATTTAGAGTTTCCACGGAGGGTGCAGCGCAAGGAAGTTGGAAAGAGGATGCTCTACCGTGACTTCAACATGACTGGCTGGTAAGAATGTGTCCTTCTCAGCATGGGGTCAGCTGGCTTCTTAACCAATGGCTGCTTTGTATGTGTCTTTGATTAGTGTAGACTGCATTGAACATGGAGGTGTATGTCAGTGTACTAAAGGGAAAGGTATTTCCTTCTTTCAGATGTATCTTTCTTTCAGAAATTAATGTTTTAAATAAGTTGACCTACCTCTAGAGCCAAGACCTTGGTTCATTTTAAGATATGCTCTCAAAGCAGAGCAAATACATAAAGGGGAAGATATGCCAGAGGATCTTCCTAGAAGCTAAACAACTTTCCTTTCTTGGAAGTACCTTTTTATAGAATCTAGATCAGTGGGCCATCATGTCTTTGCATGCTGAGGAGTGCTTGCAGAAGGGAAGAGCTTCCTCCCATAGTCCAGCTGATCCCCAATTTGGTTAACCTTGAGGAATTGTTTTAGAGATAGTCCTATCTGAATAAAAGTCATAACCAGCCTAAAATGAAAAGGCTTGAATGAACAGCATTGACTTAATGAAGTGAAGACAGGAAGAGCGATGAGTTTTTTGTCTCTGGCTAAATGTCTTCATTGTTTTGTGTCGGTTCAAGAGGCTCCTTCTCAAGTGACTCCCACTCACTTAGAGAAGCTGTAATCCTTGCTGTTGTGTGCTCTGTGTGTGACCTATAAAGGCAAAGGCTCTATATATGCAAATGGTCTTCACTTCCATGCTGTTCGTGTTTTAGCATCCTTAGCAAATATCCTTTCAGGAAAGGAAAGAATGGAGGGGGTTAAAAAGAACTTTTAACTGAACTTTTGTAGATTTGGTGACTTGAATGCTCACGTGCGTCTGCAACTCCACATGCTTCTGATTTGTCCCATACTTTATAGACCATAAATATAATGATGTTTTAATGGCAGAACAATGACCAAAGTTTAATATTATCTGGAGTGTTTGTGCAGAACATGTTAATCTGGGAGTAACAGTCATTGTCCATCATCTTGAACAGCTGCTAGTAGAAATATGCAGTCTCACCCTGAGAACGATGACTTCACATTTTAAAAAGGCTACAGGCATGAGTGAAAGAATAGGAACAGAATGAGAACACTGGATCAACTGAGGACTTAAACAGTAAAACATTTGGAAGATCATGAGACACTCTCCCAGTTTCTGCAAAGGGAGTTTTCTCATTAAACTCCCGGATGTCTCTGAAGGCATCAGTAAAGAATGGCTTCGTGTGGACTTCCAAAAGCTCTTTTTCAAGATGTGAGATGCTATTGAAAAGAAAAAAAAAAAAAGGGGGGGGGGGGGGGGAAGGGAGGGAGAAACCCCTCTAATTTTGTGGAGAGCTACAGAAGTATCATGGGCCAAGAACTTCCTCAGAGGGACGGTAAGAGCAGAATTCTTTCACCGTAGTTGGAAGGCAGGGTTTCTCCAGGTTCATGGGAGTTGTTTTGCATTTCCCCAGTTGGCTAGTGGTCTGGAAAAGAAATCAGGTTAGACTGGTTGAAGTTTCAGCATTGGCAGTGGGCATGGGCATCACAGTGTTCAATTTCGTTGTTGGTAAATACCAGGTAAAGCACAAAGAGGGAAAAAGAGCTATTTTGTACACTAGAGGTTCCAAATGAACTTGAGAGCCATGTCAAAAAGCTCAGTGGAAGTTCTGCTTACTGTGATTTTTTCCAGTCAAAATCACAAGCAGGATGTTGAGATGCATACAGGGTTAGAATGGTTAAAAATTAAACAGAGGTGGTTCTGTCTATCAGTTTGTACATCATTTGTGAATCTGTGCATAGCACTTTACCTTATTCAAAATAGTTGTTGTATAGCTAATACTGTTAAGCATTAGAAGAAAGATAAATAAGAAGGAATGCAAATTTTAAATGTAGAATACTGAGTAAGGTAGAAGAGCTTGGGTAAGTCTAAATAGATAGCAGATTTGATTGAATGTGTTGTTTTTCAGTACTGGTGTGTGAACTCTGTTCTAACATATGGCAGGGGGGAGAGAGTTGATTTTCCTGTTGATTTTTCTGAATTTCCTGAACTATAGGACGCATGTTGATCCAGTTACAGATTCTAATATGGCCAATGCAAAAATTACCACCAGTTTAGTACAAATATGCCTAGCTGTAAGTAGTTATTCTGGAATAAATATTTAGACTGTGACTTGAAAATACAAGTATGAATTCACCTCAGTGTCGTCCCAGAAAGGGGTGGCCTGTGCCAAGCAAAACCATGTGAAGGATGTGATGAGGCTGCCTTTCACTGCTGTTCCTTTTGACTTCTGGCTGAAAGTGGAAAATGGGGGCTACGTTTCTGTCCTGAATAAAAGAATCAGAATCTTTTAGCTGCTCCATATCCCACAGCTAGTGCATCAGTTACCTCTTTGTTTGTTTGCCGCAGGACAATAAAATGGTGAGGGGATTGCTCTATTGCCATATGTTTATCTAAATCAGAGCCCCTCTAAATAAGGACCCATTTCTTTTTCCATGGTGTTTGCCCAAGGGAGTCTTGTTTTCCACGAATTGTGTGCAGTGATCTCCTAAGCAGAGGAGAAGCAATCTGTTTCTATTTATCCAAAAGTCTGAGTCAATTTTCATGGTTGAAGTTGTGGACAAGATGTTAGATTTCCAGCTTGGTAGGCCCTCAGAGGTGATAGTTTGAGGTGTTTCACAGTGGTCGTTTTCCACTTCAAGGGTTTTGCTTCTATTTTCTTCCCTTTCTAATTCTTACATTAACTTGATGTATCAGGACACAGCGGCCGAGGACATGTCTGTTCTGCATTTATTTCTAAGGACAATATTTATTATGGAGAATAAATTAGCATATATATTCCTTTTCCAGAAAACATCAGATGAAGCTTTGGCCAGCCAGAGCTTGATACACTAAAAGGCTGCCAAACCTTTATCACTTACAATGCAGAAGATCAATTATCTGAACCTTTTTTTGGTCAGTGACTACATTTGCACATGCATGTAGAGAGGTGCAGGTGATGCTGGGAATAACCAGCCACTCTTATACATAATTACTGAATCCTGTAGTGGGAGAGTGTAAAATTCTCTGCTGTGATGTTGCCTCAAGAAAATGAACTGTTTTATTTTAAAATTCAGGACGTTTTCTGTGTTTTCTATTACAAGCTGTATGATTTTTTTTTTTTCCTTCGTTTTTACCCTTCTACTTGTGCTCTGGAGCTTTTCAGATTCTCAACAATGGCTCAATGGCTTGGCTTGCCCAGCTTGTTTGGATTACAAAAGGTTATTGTCTTTGGGTCTGTCATAATGCATTTGGCCTTTTTTTGCTTTTCTTTTTTCTTTTTTTTTTTTTCATGTGAAGTTTCCACACTGGCTTTGTCTCAACATCCCACAGTGGTAGCAGAGCTGCCAAGTTTCCCCACAGCATTAGGACAACCACTGATCCAACAATGTGTACTGCATCACTAGTCCAGGCTGCCTGTAACTGCTTTGAGACCAGCCTTTCCCTTTTCCCTCCAGCTCTACCACTTTTTCTCTTTTCTCTGTATTGACAGTTGGGATGAGAAACCTACTGTATTAAGTGTATCTAAAATAAATCCCATTTAGGTGGGAGCTGACTGAGAGTTGCCCCTCCTGCACCCTCACCCCGTGCGTGTTGTGGTTGAGCAGCCATTGTAAAACGCGCACTGTAGCTGGCAAGGCATCTTAAGAGCTGTTTCTCCTGCTGAACAAACCTCCGAGCTGTCTCGAGCCGTAATTTGCTGGCAGACATCTGTGTTACTGACAGTCTTTCACAGCTGGGTATCTGGGCTGGGATTTGCAGGCCCATGGATTGCAGAGGTTAAACTTGGAGAGGGTGGTTCTGGTGGCTTTGACAAGTCCTGGCAACAGAGGCGTCAGGGAAGACTCAGTGGCCACGTAAGCAAAGTGCTGCCAGTGCTAAAAAGGGGTGCGGGCAGCCCAAGGTAGAAATATGTGGGGGGAAAAAAGCAGGCCTGATGATAACTACTCCTTTAAAAGACTGCACAGAATTAGTATTTGTCTTCGCCTCTTATTTAAAAGTTAAGACATAGTTGGTCAGGGGGTAAATCCAGTCTGAACAATTTTGAAGTACTTTGCTCGGACTATATCCTAAACACCTTCCCAAAACCTGGTTTCGTGGCTTAACTGTGTCCCTCACTGGCACAATGGCTCCTTCCAGGGTTCCACTCTCAGCCTCCCACGGGGCTGGAGGAGCCATGCAGTGCTGCACTTAACCAAAGGCATGCAGAAGGCACTACCAACTGGCATCAGCTTTTGTGGTTTCTAAGCTAATTTTTTACTCCTCCTTGGAACACACAGTGGCCTTTCTGCTTCTCACATTGAAGTGGAGTTCTCTAAAGGCTTATTTCTGGATCACACCTTTAGCTTTTTGATTTGATTTTGGGGTGGCAAAAGAGCCCTAGATAAGAAGTCTGTTTTTTGACCTGTATTGTTAGCTGCTTCCTTTGCCCTCCAGAAGTGTGCAGAGTTGAGCTGTGTCCTATCAAAAATGATCTGAGCTGGAGTAGTACCCACCACACATTGTGGGCTGAAGCCCCAGCCTGCAGCAAGCCGGGGAAGCGGGCACTGCCTCTGAGCGTGCCGGAAGCACGGCAGCAGCAGAGCCCTTGCCGCTGCGTGTCCGTGTGTCTGGCGAGGGGTGCTGAGGCTCACAGTTAGCCACCCAAGGGTCAGCCCCTGCCAGGTTATCGCCTGCCTGCATCATTTATTCCGAAGCAGGGAGGCTGGTGCCCTGGGGTGAGCAGTAGGCAAAATCCATTTTATTCTAGAGTCAATATTGTCCACCGTCTGGAAAGCCACCAGTGTTATGTGCTCACCCTTTTCTTTCCAACAGGGAATGTCTTTCAACCTCTAAGCACCTGGTGAAAAAAGTAACTTCAGTTCTCAAGCTGTTTCATTTTGTTTGGGATGGATGCCTTTTGCTTTCATTGTGCAGCCTGCCTTGCCGTCTGCGGTTCAGACTCCAGCTCACGAAAACCAGGCTCTCATTAATCACTTACTGGGTATCCAGAATACCCTGGTGAGAGCCAACGTACATGTTTTGCTTGGTAATGCGTGAGCTGATTTGAACAAATATTGCCAACGCGGCCGCGATCGTATTCTTTACTGCTGGGCTGGATGTCCTTTGACAGCGCGTTCAGGTAGTGTGCCCGAGGAGCGCCTGAGCAGATTGAGAAATGCCACAGAAATGCTTTATGGAGCAGGCGCCCGCACTGCGTCCTCCTTTAATATAAATTGATTTATTGAATCAAGCACAGAAGCCCTGCTACAGAAACCTCGGGCTATAGTCTCTGGAGAACCACCTAATAAAACAGCCCCAACTGACACTCCTCATTAGCTTTTCCACTGATCCCAAGGCAGTATTTAAAGTGACAGTGTCCCTCTTTTTGGCCCGAATTTATCTGCTGGCTAATGCCTGTGGGTCTAATTAGCTTAGCATTATTAGTATTATTCAGATAAGCTGCATTTCCTAACAGCTTGATTCTGACTTGTAAAAAGTAATTGGAAGTCTGCAAACCCTGTGCTGTAACCTGCTTGATTGTGCCTTTTAGCCAAATTCATGTAATTTACTAAAAGTCATCCTTTTTTCTTTTTTTTTTTTTTTTTTACCTCCCCCTTTTTGAATTGAGCTTTTTTGTCTGATGAAAACTTCTGTGCTTCTGAAATCCTGGCTGTATTGTTGTGTTCAAGACCTCAGCCATATCCTTTGTACAATCGCCAGGGAGAGATCAAATTTTAATTTCATAATTACTTCACAAGAAAGCAGCCTTTTCCCCAGTCATGCCTGGTATTAATTTCCTCCCAGCAACTTACATTTTCATAATTTAATGATTATGGACCGCTTTTGCAGCACTGGGCCCTTCTGGAGAAGGGAGAGATAGGATGTCATTTTTGCAGCAGAAACCGTAATCCCCAGCCACGTGCCTTGCTTTTTTTGTCTTTGCTGTGGTCTCTCATTGCGAGGTAGCCAGGAGCAGGACAGGACGTGCCTCCTCAGTGTGTGCAGCCAGAGCAGCTTGCTGGGTTGTGCCTAGAGTGTCTGGGGCACAGCTCTGTGATGATGAATGGCTGTTTGCAATGTGCATGTTATGCATCTTTTCAAGATTTGCAGCCCTTGCTGCAGGAGCAGCGGGAGGTGAGAGCTGACCTGCTGTGTACAGCACATCTCCTGACAGTGACGAATGACTCTGTTTTCCCCAGGTGCACACATGCCACAGGAGTTAAGCCAGTGTCTTTGGGGCAGGAGAAAGCAGAAACAAGTAATAGTGCTGCAATAAAAGAGAAAACTTAAGTCTGGGGTAAAGCTCTTTGTAAATAGCCTCTCTGGGGCCAAGTGAGTCCAACAAAAATGAGGTTGGTCTGAGTCATGTCCTGCAGCAGCATCTCCTGGAAGCAGTGTGTCTGGCTGTGCATCTCTGCTTGGGCTTTGCCTTGGCACAAGATCAGGTACCACATGTGCAAGGGAAACAAAAGCCTCACAGTCTGTTTTATCAGAAAGAAACTAAACTGAAATGAGGTAATATTCAATCTGAAAACCCAAGCAAAAACAATTCTTCCTCCTGGTAAGGTGAAGTCTATTCTCTGTTCTTGCTTTCTTTGGCTTCCCCAGTTGCACAGCTGTGGCATGACCTTGGCTAGGTCCCTAGGAAATCCTCTTTCTTTCTGTTGTCACCCAGGATTGATGTACGGCTCTGCTCCTGGCTGAGAAGAGGCTTCTTGCTCCTCAGAGCACCACTGTGGGATGCTGAGGTCTCTGCTTGCTGTGTCTCACTGCCTGCCCCATCCTATGCTACAGTATCTTTCCCAGAGAGTTTGCTTCATGGTTCCTCCTTAACACCAATCGTCTTTCCTTCCAGAGGATCCCAGATAGCAAGTGTGAAGCAGGCACTGTGAGGCTAACATGCAGTCTTCCTCCCATCTGCCTCACCACATCCTTTTAACAAGAAGTACATCAAAATGTGAATTTACAAACCGGTTTTCTGTGCTAAAAACCAAGACAGCATCACAGTGCTTTAAGCCCATAGGGTGTTTACAGCCCCCTTCCCTTACCCCTCTATCTCCAGAGAAAAGTGCTGACAAACCTTCCTGTTTGTCTTTTAGAAGAGATGAAGTAAATTTTAAGAAGCGCTCAAGACAGCCCATTCACTGGGGAAAAAAAAGACTTGGCATGGTGAGACTGTTGCAGAACATGGATCCACTTGATGTGCAGCTGCAGTATCTGCGTACAGTTTCTGTCACTTGTGGGTTGTGGAAGCTCAACTGGTCACAAGCAGTGACTGAAAGTGCTCACAGTACACTTGTTCTGTCCTTCACAGCCTCCTGAGCACAAAAACAGCAAGGGAGGGTGCTTGTAAATACCTTCAGTTATTTTTTTTCCTAATTTGTACTTTTTTTGGGCAAGGACCTCTCTAGGTCTTTGGCCACCCTCTCCCCAGTTTTTCCCCTACCAGTTTCTGTTAATGCTTTATGAGGTGAATGGACTTAAAAAATCAGCCATGTTCCAGGAGGTGCCTGAGAGAAGGTGACGGTGCTTGAATCTTTAAAATGGTCTGTCCAAGATGGGTAGAGTTTATTTTGCTTAGGAATTACTTCCAAAGTCCAGACTCTGTCTTAGGACTGTACAGGACAATGAAGGTTCCCTGGAGATCCAGAGCTCATGTACCAGTCTGATTTGACCAAGTCAGAAATCGTATGTGTGCACAAGTCATGCTGAGATACTTTATTTTTTTTTTTTTTTCATTTGCAGATGGATAGACAGAACTGGGATGTACAAAATGAAATGTTATACGGTTTCAGGTTCAGAAGAAGGTTCTGAATTTTCTGGGAAAAATGCATGTTTTAAGACTTCAATGATTTCCTCTTTACCTGAAAAAAACTCTATGAGAATAT